>NC_091549.1:37114676-37127176 GCF_042767895.1 Penaeus vannamei
AAGTCCGCCCCCAACGGCAAGCTGACCATCTACCTCGGGCGCCGCGACTTCGTGGATCACGTGTCTGCCGTCGATCCCGTCGGTGAGTTTCTGGCACTTGAGCTCTCGTTTGTTCGGTAATTATTGAAAACTGTCGTGGTGCACATCGTAGTTAAATATATATATATATATATATATATATATATATATATATATATATATATATATATATATATATATATATATATATATATATATGTGTGTGTGTGTGTGTGTTTGTGTGTGTATATATATATATATATATATATATATATATATATATATATATATATATATATATATATATATACATATATATATATATATTATATATATATATAAATACATATATTCTATATATATATATATATATATATATATGTATATATATTTATGTGTGTGTGTGTGTGTGTGTGTTGTGTGTGGTTATATATATATATATATATATATATATATATATATATATATATATATATATATATATATGTGTGTGTGTGTGTGTGTGTGTGTGTTGTGTGTGTATGTATATATGTATATATATATATATATATATATATATATATATATATATATATATATATATATTTATATACAACTATATATATACACACACACACACATACACACACACACACACACACACACACACACACACACACACACACACACACATACATACACACACACACACACACACACACACACACACACATGTATATATATATATATATATATATATATATATATATGTATATATATACATATATATATATATATATATATATATATATATAAATATATGTGTATATATATATATATATATATATATATATATATATATATATATACTATTATTATATATATGTATACGTATATATCTATGTACAATTAATATCCACACACACACATACATACATACATACATACATATATATATATATATATATATATATATATATATATATATATATATATATATATATATATATATACATATATGTATGTATGTATATGCATACGTATATATCTATGTACAATTAATATCCACACACACACACACACACACTCACATATATATATATATATATATATATATATATATATATATATATATATATATATATATATATATATACATGCATATATATACATATGTACACACATATATATACATATACATATATATATATATATATATATATATATATATATATATATATATATATATATATATGTATACAAAAGTGTGTGTGTGTTTATCAATCTATCTATCTATCTATCTATCTATCTATCTATCTATCTATCTATCTATATATATATATATATATATATATATATATATATATATATATATATATATATATATATACATACTGAGATATTTGTCAATAATGCGGCAGACGGCGTGTTGGTGCTGGACCCATCTTACCTCGAGAGGCGTAAGGTCTTCGGACAGCTGGTGTGCAGCTTCAGGTATGGTCGCGAGGATGACGAGGTCATGGGATTGAACTTCCAGAAGGACCTGTTCCTTGCCTCCGAGCAGATTTATCCTCCCAAGGACGTCGAGCCTACCAAGCTGCAGGAGCGACTCATAAAGAAGCTCGGGGGAAACGCATATCCTTTCACCTTCAAGATGCCCGAACAGGCCCCGCCCTCCGTCACCATCCAGCCCGGCCGCGAGGACGAAGGAAAGCCCTGCGGCGTCGAGTACTACATCAAGGTGTTCGTTGGCGAGAACGAAGATGATCGAAGCCACAAGAGGTAAGTTCATCTCTTGTGAGGATCGCTTGGTAAAGGGACAGTTTTTGCCAAAAAGGTGGAATATACAAATAATATATCGACAGGAGTATATTAAACAACGACGATGATAACAAAAAAGGCTGTTAATTGTTTTTGCAAACTTCTCTACTTCAGATCTACTATCCAGCTGAATATCCGAAGGATTCAGTTCGCCCCCAGCAAGACCGGCCGCCAGCCCTGCACTGTCGTCCGGAAGGACTTCATGCTGAGTCCCGGGGAGCTCGAACTGGAGGTGACGCTCGACAAGCAGCTCTACTACCACAGTGAGAAGATCGCCGTCAACATCGCCGTTAGGAATAATAGCAACAAGACGGTCAAGAAGATCAAGGCAGCTGTGCAGCAATCTGTAGACATATGTCTGTTCTCTGGAGGTCAATACAAGAGCACCGTGGCCAGCGTTGAGTCGCAGTGAGTGTACTACACTTCCTTTATCTAATTAGGACAGACTTTCAGGAAGAAATTGTATTTTTTGCTACTGACTATGACCTATAAAGCTTGATTTATGATACACCTCCAATCCAATGCTCTTTAAGCTAAACGCGTATTACCGGTAGCCGCTTTTCTCGTTCACAGAGAAGGCTGCCCCATCGCTCCCGGCTCCGCCCTGCAGAAGACCTTCTACCTTCTCCCGACGCTGGACAGCAACATGGACCGCCGAGGCATCGCTCTGGACGGTCACCTGAAGAACATCCACACCAACCTAGCATCCAGCACTCTGTAAACAACGCATGGCAGTTGCTTCACTAATCATTTGTCTGATATCGCTTCTTACCGAGACGACGATTGAAAAATAATCCTCTTAATAATAATCCCTTTCATTTTTTTTCTTTTTGCTAATACATATTTATCAATCCATAATCTCGCACTGAGGCAATATCTCATTTTTCGTCCAGGCTAGCTCAGCCAGAGAATCGAGACATGTTCGGAATGGTAATCTCATACACGGTGAAGGCGAAGCTGTACCTCGGTGCCATGGGCGGGGAGGTCACCGCCGAGCTGCCCTTCGTCCTCATGCATCCCAAGGTAGGGCGTGTGACCTGTAGTTTGTGCTTGCGTTTTTGCTTCTTGCTCTACGCGAGATGTGTGGAGGGTATTAACCTTTTTTTCTCCTAGAAGTAAGAGATCATCTATTTGTCATATTCTTATGTTATATTGATGATCACAGGTTTATTATTCTTACTACCATTGTCATTATCGCCTTTGCTGTCTTTCCTGCTGTTGCTTTGTTTTCATTATATTATAGTTATGATTATGATTATCATCATCACTATCATACTGTTCTTGTCATTATCATTATCATTAATATCATTGTCCTAATTATTATCATTACTATTGAAATCATCATTATCATTATCGTCATCATCATATCCTCTCAGCTATCCTCATCATGCAAATTTCCATCATAATCTTTACACTACTACAACTAGATTTACGCCCTTTGCACATTGTAAAGAAGTTCAACAATCCAAAGATTCCGTTTCATGAGCATAGATAATCAAGCCGCAAGCATGGTGGTCTCAGCCGCGTCTCAGAATACTTTCCTCTTTTGCAGCCCGACCTGCGCCGCATGATGCGCGCCGACAGCCAGGCGCAGGTGGAGTCCTTCCGCTCCGACAGCATGGGCGCCTCCGTCGACATGGACTAGACGCCCTTTCGACGCCACGACCAGCCCGGTGACGACCCCGAACTCAATTCAAAGGACGACTGTCGAGGTGGAGGAGAAAGGCTGACCTGAATTTCCCGCGATTTCTAACGGCTTTTAGGACTGATGTCGAATTTAAGCTAGTCCTTATTCTTTTCCTTCTTTTTCTTTAATTTATCTGTTTCCATCTGCTTACCTTCATATCCCTTAATTTCTGCTCACAGTGAATACCGGAGAAAGTGATCTTAAAGGAGTGCGTAAGCGAATCCAGACCCTGAACGGCCACCATGAAACCAATGTCGCATTTAATTTTCATTTTGTCATTTTTTTATATTTGTTTGTGTCTATTTTCTGTTTACTTTCTTTCGGTTAATCTCCGTTTACAAAGAAAAGTTTATATGAAGATGAAAACCAAAGAAAGTTTATTGTGATTAATTGCCTGTGAGAAAAGCAAAGCCATTTGGACTGTTGTGATGTTTTTTTAAACGTAAGATTTGTGGAAGCGGATTCCAAAATCTACCGGACAAAGGGACCGTTGGTATAAATTGAAAACAGTGATAGAAAATAATGTATGGAATAATGCATCTTACTAATTAGTGAGAATAGGCAAACCGTAAAAGAAAATGTGTTTAACGTCTCCGCATCTGCCTAACCTATCCGTGATCATAATTTTGCATTTTTAATTTCAATCAATCTATTCTGTCTTCGAAAAATATTAAGCAAACATGTCAAATTCACATCTTAAACCAATACTGTTCAAATTAAGGTAGTTCCTTGAATAAAGAGAGACAGCAAGACACAACGTGTATCCTTTAAATCTTTACACAATCATTATTTTATTCGTTACTCTCGATTTCATAAAACACACGAAATACGGAAATTTAAGGCATAATCACTTCATTCACCCAGCAAGATAATTATACACTATTTCAAAGATTTTTTTCCCGAATATTCTTTTTAACAGTATATACAGTATCAATACCTAGTCTATCTTTAAGAATAGATGATACCAATAATGAGGATTATAACAAAAACTATAGGACCAATATTGATATTACAGTTAATGATACCGATAATCATCACCATTATAAAATACGAAATTACGACCAAAGTGACACATCAACATAAAAAAATAAGGTTAATAATACCATCAAAGCTGATGAATCAAGATGGCGTCGCATGTGTACAGAGACGAAACGGGGAACTGTGGAAACGATTTATATAAAGCGTCACGTTTCGAGTAGGTTACACTCCTCATCGGACGGCAGAAATGATAAAGAACCATTTTAATCCGCCTTTTCCTTATCTCTCACTTATTTATGGTTCTGTTTTGTTGACATACAACTACTACTAATGCTGATGGTGACACTATCAGTAGTAACAATAACTAATAATGATGATCTAAAAATGATAATTATGATATGAAAATGATGATGATGACACAACTGTTGGTATTAATGGCAGTAATGATGGTGATCATGGGTATGATGATCATGATTATGATGATGAGGATGACGATGATGATAATAATAATAATGATAATAATGAAAACAATAATGATAAAGATACTTGATAAAGATAATGATGAAAATGATAAAAATAATAACGATAATAAAAACAATAATGATGATTAAGTTAATGATGGTATCAATGATAATCATAATAATTGCAATGATAATAATAATGATAATCATGATAATGACGATGATGATAATGATAAAAATGACGATGCTGATAACAATAATGATATAAATGATAATAATAATAATGATAGCAATAATAATAATAATAATAATGATGATGATGATAATGATAATAATGATAATATTAATCATAATAACTATAATAATAATAATAATAATAATAATAATAATAATAATAATAATAATAATAATAATAACAATAATGATAATAATAAAAAGAAGAAAAAATCATAACAATAAGAATAATAAAATCAACAATGATGATACTGGTAGTAATAGTGATAAATATAATATTAATAATGATAGTAATTATAATGATTATTGTAATAATATGTAAATGGTGAAGGGTTATATATGCTTTAAGGCTTCTTAAGGATTCGGTCTATCGTGCAGCTGCTAAGCTTCTATGCTTCGTGGTTCGTTCGAGTCGTGAGCGAGTCACGCCACTACTGTTCCGGGAAGTGATCACGTGACCGCTAGTTTTACGCTGTGTGTGCTATAGAGGACTCGGGGAGAAGATTACACCTATGAGCACGGATGAACTGGCATATACATAATATATTTTGTGAAATGATCTTATGAATTGGTTATATGTTTTTTCTATATATTACTAAATGAATATGGCTATATTTGTTTAGTTATGTCCTCGGTAAAGATAAATTATACAAACTTGTATTCACATAATGATTATGATCATAATGAAAATAATGATAATGATTCTAACAAAAATGATGATTATAATAAAAATTATAATAATCGCAAAAGTAATAGTAATGATAGTAATAATACTAGCCAATAATAGTATAAATAATAATAATGATAATAACAATAGTAATAATAATGATAATGATAATAATGGATAATAATATTAACAATGCTAAAAGTAACGATAATGAAGATGATAATGATAATAATAATGATAATAATAGGAACAATAATAGTGATAATAATAATAAGGAAATAATAATGATAGTAATAACAACAACAATAATAATAATAATGATAATAAAAAATCTAATGATAATAATTATAACCATGATGATAATAATGATAATTAAAATAATAATCGTTAATAATAATGATAACCATAATTATAATGATAATAATGATAATAATAATAATAATAATAATAATAATAATGATAATGATAATAAAAATAGTGATAATAATAATAATAATGATAATAATAATAATAATAATAATAATAATAATAATAATAATAATAATAATGATAATGATAATGATAATGATAATGATAATGATAATGATAATGATAATGATAATGATAATAATAATAATAATAATGATAATAATAATGATAAATATAATAATGACAATAATAACGATGATTCTGATAAAAATATAACACTAAGATTAATTATAATGACAATAGTAATTATTACAATAATAATGAAAATAACAATAACAAGAATAACAAAAACAACAATAATAATAACACTAATAATGATAATGATAATAATGATAATAATGATAATATCCTTGAAAATAATGATAAAATAACTGATAACAAAACATGATAATAATAATAATGATAATAATAATAAAAATAATGATGATGATGATGATGATGATGAAATAACAATAAGAATATAGTTATTAATAGTTATTTTCATCAACGGTATATGATCAAATACAATTTCTCATGCTTAATTTTATTTTTACTGTTAAACGCTATTCTTGATACATATTTTGTAAGTTTCTTGTGATATCTTTTTAATGCTTCAGTAAAGGAGATCCGCATAGGAACGACTAGAGTTGGTACACTGAATAATTTACCAGATGAGTCAACACGATATTTTTTCATAATTCTGTTAACTGTTACTACTTCCGATGACCGGCTTGCTGAAAAGTTAAAGTATGAAGCGACAGTCTATTAGCATTAATATGAATCTCATCTTAAGCAACCATATTCAGTGTCATTTAGTATTGCTTACATTCATTCAACAATAAAATATATATATTGGAAATTGTCAAAGAAGAGGAAAGGATCTGTCCAATTGCACAATCTTTTTAAACGACTTTCCTTCGATTTTTACCAATACAGGCTTACTGCAACTTCCTTCAAACACATCTAAGGATGCCCTAATGAAAGTGAAAGATATCTACAGTGACAGCGAAGCACACAAAGTGACCATTTCTGCCATTGCTAAAAGGATGAATCAACAGGTACATGATTATCTCACTGGATAAGAACCTCATATATACATAAGGGTGATTTCCTCTTCCTTCCTTCTGGACACACTTCCCCTATAGAGCAATAAATTCAATGAGCTGTAAAATTAATGTAAACCTATAATTTACGTGTGGCTTGGCCAACAGTCCATGCACATTCATTAGAACTAGAATATAGAAGGCGAGGGTACAGGCTCAACTCCTTTTACATTTATGGTACACTGGCCTAGATAGCTGGGTGAACACAGAGCTTGACTGTGATTGGCGGATACGAGCCGGTCAGTCATGTGTGGACTGGGAGTCAGTCCGGTTGCCAGACACAATGAGTGATCGTCGCGCGAACATCGTCTGGCCGTTTGCCGCTCGAGGCTCACGACCGCTGGAGGCTCGCGACCCGGCGGCGGCGGCCGTAATAGATGACGTTAACAGCAACTATAATGTTAATAATAAAATAATATTGTTAATAATGATTGTGATGACAACAATGATAACTGAAACAAATGACGAGAATAGTGATAATAACAATGGAAATGCTAATAGTATTATTAATCATCAATTGTTATTAATTCCATTATGAATGTTATTTTTTATATAATTTCGTATATTTTTTTCATATCATTCTAATTAATATGAATACTGCTGTTGCTGATTGTAATAATACCAATCATAACTTAATAACCATTATAATGTTCGTCAGGATCATAATTTTGATCATTATCATGATTTATTTTACTGCTAGTGTTGGCAATATTCTATTTTTTTATTATTATTATTATCATGATCATTGACAGCGTGCACGTCCAAAGGCGAAAATGCATTCATTAATAGTTCTGTTAATTTAACTTTTATCTATAATATAAGCATCGATAAACTCAAATCAATGCACACTACCTCATGATCGCAGTGCATTAACGTGAACATATCGATGCTTAGGTTATAGACGAAAGCTTAAATTAACAAAACATTTCCTGAATGCATTTAAGGGGAACTGGTCTGACATTTTTGGACGCGTATGCCTTTACATATGCTGATATAATTAGTGCTAATTACAACTATTATTATTAATACTAGTAGTTATAGTTATTTTATTTAAGATGTGTGGTTATTTTCCTTTCTTTTTTTAGTTAATGTAGGGAGGGTGACATGTCTTTGGATCAGACGTTCCATTTTCCCATCTTTAGTTATTTATTTATGCAATATGTAGAACTTAGCCGAACAAGAATAATTTACGAAGGAACATGAAAAGGAATAATACCATATTTGTACAGAATAAAAAAGTCAGTTATTAAATGTTTACAGGACGATTTTGAACAATTGACCCTGTTGTTGTTTTTAGATCAGTGTATCCATGTTGATTGAGAACACGTGCATTTCTGGATTGTATAAGAACGTCACTTTTTAAACTTTTATAATAAACTTTGATTTTCTGCAATATCCTTACGCTTTTTGTGGGAAGTTTTCATTACTGAGTTCCGGGACTGGTTTTATAAATAAACAATACATGTAGGTTGAGTAATATGCATAAACAAATATTTATTAGTAAAAAATGTGTTGCCATTGACCAATGAGCAGCCTTGTTTCAAATGTTGGTAGGCCCAATTATCAGCGTCAACTGAACAGACTATACCTACTCTCAATTCATAGCAAACATTATTATTATCATTATTATTATTATTATTATTATTATTATTATCATTATTATTATTATTATTGGTGTTAGTGTTATTGTCATCATCATTATTATCAACACCATTAGCATCATCATCATTGTTTATTTATCATGCCTTTTTATTATCATTAGCATTATCATTATTGATATTATCATTATATATATTTTTTTATTATTATCATTATTATTTCTATTTGTGTTATCACCATTACTATTTACATTATTATAATTTTCATTGTTTTCATTGCTTTTATTCTTATTACCGTTATTATTATCATTATTACCATTATCATCTTTACTACATTACTATTATATTATTATTATTATTGTCATTATTATTATTATTATTATTATCATTATTATTATTATTATTATTGCTATCATTATCTTTATTCTTATCACTATTACTTTTATTATTATTAACAGTTTTCTCATTCGACAATATCAGCTATCATTATCACAAATAATTTTGTTATTATCATTATCACTATCTTTTGTTATCATCATTATCACTATCATTTTCGTTATTATCATTATCATTTTAATTATTATTGTTTTATACTATTACGATTATTATCATCATAATTGTTATCATTATTATTGATATTATTATTATTATTATGGTTGTTACTATTATCAGATTGTTATTATTATTATTGTTGTTGTTATTATTATTGTTGTTGTTATTATTATTATAATTGTTGTTATCATTATTATTGTTATTATTATTGTTATTATTATCACGCTGATATTATTATTGTTATCATGAAAATTATTATCATTATTATTATTATTATTATTATTATTATTATTATTATTATTATTATTATTATCATTATTATCATTATCATTATTGGTATTAACGTCATTATCAATATCATTATTATTATTATTATTGTTACCATTATTTTTTATCATTATTATTATTATTATTATTATTATTATTATTATTAATATCATTGTTGCTCCTGCTGTTGTGGTTGTTATAATAGCTATTATTTTCATTAAGATATAATAATCATTATGATTATGGTAATAATAATAGTAGTATTAGTAGTAGTAATGATGATAGTAATGGTGTAGTTGATGATAATGATAATGATGATAATATCAATAATAATAGTAATAATAGCAATGATAATAATAATGATAATAATAATAATAATAATAATAATGATAATAATAATAATAATAATAATAATAATAATAATAATAATAATAATAATAATAATAATAATAATAATAATAATAATAATAACGACAATAATAATAATAATAATAATAATAATAATAATAATAATAATAATAATAATAATAATAATAATGACAATGATAATAACAATAATGATAAGATTAACAATAAGAGTAATAATGATAATTATAATAGTAATAGCTATAATAATGTAATGATCGTTATCATTACAATAGTTATTATCATAATTATTATCACTGTCATTATTATTATTATTAATAGTAGTAGCAGTAGTATTTTCAATATAATTATTTCTACTATTATCATATATAAATTTATTATCATCATTTGTTATTCAAATTATTATTATTACCACCATCATCATCATTATCGTTAATGTTATCATTATTGATATTATTGCTATTATTATCATCACTATTAGTAGCAGTACCAGTATCAATATAAGTATAAATATTCGTATTGCTGTTGTTATTATTCTTTATCATCATTGCCATAACCATCGTCATTATTATTATCATTTTTATCATTACTTTCATCCTTATCATTGTTATTGGTACTACTATTATTTACTTATATATTTGTGCTATATTTGTCCACATCAGTAACCCATATTTTAGGATTCTTGGTGGTGTGTTATCTTACCATTCGGAGGGAACAAAGACTTCAGAGGAAGTAGGATTGTACTTCATCAGTAGGAAAGTACACTACCGGTTCCTGGACTGTCCTAAGTACAAGGTTTCGGAATCCGTAGGAAGTCACACTACTTTTCATTGAGTAATTGAATGAGACTTTCGCCTTCTATAGCCTATTAATTTCACAATCCCAATCTTTTTCTTACTGATATTCTATTCAATCAAGAGGGGAGAATTTCTGAGTTGAAGTTATTTTCTAGAAATACCAAATGGCTAAAAGGTTACACTTTCACTTCCGCTTATTGCAAATGTCCAAGGTCGCAAACTCATGACAGCACACGTCAGAGGATGATCCTGTTAGCCCCTATTGGCGGGGTTATATAAATGAACCAGCGAGGGCGACGAAGCCACTCTTTCAGCACTACTCCCACCTCTTTTATTACAATTTTCGCCAGTTACACCAAACTTCACCTCCAAGATGGTTGTCCAGTTCAAGGTCTTCAAGAAGGCAGCCCCCAACGGCAAGTTGACCATTTACCTCGGTCGCCGTGACTTCGTTGACCATGTGTCTGCCGTCGACCCCGTTGGTGAGTGTCTTATGTCTTAAAAGGGTATGAATTAGAGGAAGATATAAAATGCCTCATATATGCGAATAGGATATACACAGTTTACGCCACAGGTTGAAAAAATATGAGTGAAAATTCAGTTGCCACGGCACTCCTTATATCCGCGAAGTTGGCCTTTAGGAACTGGTGGTATGATACAGCGGATGATTAGAATATGAAAGAATGGAATGAAAGAACATTATGATGCCTGTCATTCCTAGTATCATTCTTATCCTCTTCTTCCATATTATCATTTATGCCATCAGTTCATAAACGTCAACTTTGCGCATGCCCCATTCGTGAGATACTAGATTCATTTCCAGGAATGTAGGTTTAATTGTGTGTGTTTTATTCCATGAATCATTCACAGATGGTCATAATAAAAATAAAGGAAGAAAAAAACAAAATGAGATTATTCGGATACGATGGCTGGGAAATATTTCAGTATTACTGGATTACTAGCTGTAAATAACTGGCAGTGAATATATAAGAATAAAATGTGTTCCCTTTGTTTGCAGCAATTTTAAACTATGATAATCGTCGATAAATAACCTTTTTATAGCGATCTTTTCAATCTTTTTTAAGTCTTTCAGTGTTCCCCGAAGCTTATCTTTGTTTTGTGTTTTGATATTTAGATCGAGTGCAGGAGTAAGCGAGAAAAATCTAAGCATATATAAGTAATCTCCCAGAGGGTAATACTGAGCATCATATAATCAGCTGACATATTTCAACCACTGACAATATTTGCCTGAGACAGATGGCGTGTTGGTGCTGGACCCATCTTACCTTGACGGACGCAAGGTGTTCGGACAGCTGGTGTGCAGCTTCAGGTATGGTCGCGAGGAGGACGAGGTCATGGGATTGAACTTCCAGAAGGACCTGTTCCTTGCCTCCGAGCAGATTTATCCTCCCAAGGACATCCAGGCTACCAAGCTGCAGGAGCGACTCATGAAGAAGCTCGGACCGCACTCGTACCCATTCACCTTCAAGATGCCCGAACAGGCCCCGCCCTCCGTCACCATCCA
>NC_091549.1:37182176-37199676 GCF_042767895.1 Penaeus vannamei
CACTTAGTTAGAGGGCCATTTCCTTGTAAAACATGTGGCAAAGAATTTCCAAGATTAGCAAGTTTATCTCTTCATCGTAGAATACATGAACAGCCAGTATATCCACTGGCTGAAAATAGAGGTAATAGTCTTCCATCCACAGATCAAGTAGCAACAAATGTGGACCCAGCTGCAGCTTATACACATGTACTCAAAGACACAGAACAATATGCTAAGAAGGAAGAAATAGTGAACAGACCATGTACCTTTGAAAATATTCCACATGTGACAGAGTCAATTGAGTTATCTACTTCACAAAGTAAGCAGGTATATTTTAATGAAGTACAAGAGAATCAACTTGTAAGTAGTGAAACTAGTCATAATGTTTGCCCAGAACAACAGGAAAATGTAATTCTAGAGTCTTCACCACTCAATTCCTCATTTAGTAATAGTGAAACAATAGTGCGGACTGAAAATGAATCTCAGGGTGTGATAAGCATTGCAGACCCTGATCAAGTACAAAAGGCTCTGGAAAGTGGGACTGTATGGGAAACACACCAAGAAAATGGGGAGGAGCTTCTGATTGTGATACCACCATCCTTGACAGGAAGAGAAATAACATTAGTCTCTGATGTGAATCGCATGCATAACAGAGAACCAACATTCACACAGACAGCACCTCCAGGTTTCCACCTATCACAGCACCAGGCTGAAGTTGTACAGGATTACCCACCAGTTATTCATGAAGAAATCCATGAGAAAGTGCAGCAGAGTCATCCACATATTGTACAAGAGGAGCACAACTCTGAAGTACAGACTTATCCTATAGTGCTTGAAGAAGAAGTGCATGAAACCAATTCAGGTCTCTTGGTGTGGGATGATGGCCTAGATCCGGTTACTGAAGTAACATATGTAATAGAGGAAGGGGCTCAGGATCCAATCATGATACATCAAGATCAAGCCCACTTTGTACATGAAAGTAAAGTGGTTACAGAAGTTACAAGGAAGAGAAAGAAAACAAAGGAGTTCTGGCTTATGGATGGAGAAGAAAAGCAAGAAAAAGTGAAGGAACAGGATTCTGAATCAGTGAGATCTGTTTTAGTTAAGACAAAGATTAAAAAGAAAAAACAAATTGATAAGAAAGTAAGAGTGCGCAAAGATTATGACTGTCAGCAGTGTGGGAAGTCCTGCAAAACCTCCTCCAACTATAATACTCATATGAGAAAACACACTGGGGAAAGGCCATATTTTTGTGGTATATGTGGTCTAGGCTTCAAACAGATACCTCACCTCAGGGGCCATATCAGAACTCATACTGGTGAAAAACCATATACTTGTACCAACTGCAATGCAAGTTTTGCTCAGACTTCAAGGTTGAATATCCATAAAAAGAAATGCAATAAGGAAACACCAGTTGCTGCAAAGAAACCAAAACTAGAACCTGCATGTAAGGTGAGAAATTTCTATTGTAAAATCTGTGATAAGACTTTTATTGATGAATGCTTTAAGAGAGACCATATGAAAACACATATGGAATCTAGCCAGTACACCTGTGAAATATGTGGTATGACTTATAAAAGCAAAAGTAGCTTGCAGAAACACAAGCTGGTACATTTTAAGGACAAATGGAGCTGTCAGTTATGTGGAGAAAGTTTCAGTAGTAAGGCAACCTTGCATTTCCATAAGATAGCAGTACACAAAACTGATGAAGCTAGTAATGATGCTTCGGGAATGGTTATAAATGTGAAGATCGGAGAAGAAAAAGACTTTGTTGTTATCAATCCTTCTATTAAAAATGTATCCAGTGATTGTGGGATTGATGGCCAGATTAAAACAGAAAAGATAGAAATTACAGAAGCAGACAATTATTGTGTCAAGAGAGAGATAATACAGATTACAGATGCAGAGGATGGTACTGTGAAAAGTGAGGTAATGTCTGCAGGTGATGAGGAGAGTTGTACACAGATATCAGATGCTGACAGAAGTACCAATGAGGACCAGGGGACTGATTTTGCTAAACCATTAGGTAATGCAGATATAAAAGCTGAAATTCAAGACTTACTTACTGTGGATGCACATCACTCAGGAGATGCAGGGAAGAAGGAAGGTGGTGCAGGAAAGTTAAAAGCCATTTATGATGAACGAGGAAGGAAGGTATTTGTTTGCAAAGTGTGTGACAAAGCCTTTTTACAGTCATCAAATCTCCTTAGTCACATGAGAATGCATACAGGTGAAAGGCCCTATAAGTGTAATTTATGTCCATTAGCATTTAGACAAATAACTCATCTCAAAGATCACATGAACACACACACTGGTGTAAGAGCTTTTAAGTGTGGAGTTTGTCAAATGACTTTTTCTCAGAGGTCAGCTGCCAGGCGCCATATAAAGACAGTTCATGATCGCAATGCAGATGTTGTCAAGATTGGAAATGTTTATTCACTGCGAAATGCCCCAACTGATCCTGATAATCAAGCTCAGGAAACAAATGATCTGGATCAAATTAGTAAGATGAAAAAGGGGAAAACATCTGGAAAGGTCTATGAAACATGTGAGAAATGTGACAGGAGGTATTCAACCTCATATATGAAAATCCACCTAAGGTGTCACTCAGGTGAAAGGCCTTTTAGTTGTGATGTTTGTAAACAGTCATTCAAACAGAAGTCACACCTTTTGTCTCATATGCTGCGCCATACAGGAGAAAAACCCTATGTATGCAATATATGCCATGCCTCTTACACTCAGTCATTTAGGCTGAAAGAACATATGAAGAAATGTATGGAAGAAAAGATCAGCAATGAAAAAGGGGATGATGAACAGGGTAATAAAGTGAATAGAAAGAAAGAAAAAGGAAAGGTTACAATTGATATTAAAAATGAATTTGTATGCAGATGTGGTGCTACTTTTAAGAGACAGGTTCTCTTGACAAGTCACAGGCAGAAATGTACTTGGAACATTGAAAGTGATCACAGCACAGATGTTAGTGATGAGGAAATTCCTTACAATGATGACACTGATGAGGAAATAGAACCAAAAAGTAGGCAGGATGGTAACAAAGGCTTTACCAAGAGAGAGAAAGAGGACAAGGGACTTCCAACAAAAGTGGACAAAAAATTGAAGCAGTTCACATGTAGCAAATGTGGAAGGTTATTTGAGGATTTCCTTCTGTACAAAGATCATTTAAAAGAGCATAGCAGTAGTCTAACAGAGGTTTGTGAAGAATGTGGAATAGTTTTCAGAAGGGCTTCAGCTTTAGCATTTCATCAGAAGATGAATCACAACAAGTCAAATGATGAGTGGTCATATGGTTACAGTGAAGAGAGAGAAGTTCATGTTAAAAGAGAAGTTATTAGTAGTGATGAAGAAGAGTTTGAGCAAGTTCAACATATTGAAAAGGTGAATATAAAGACAGAAGATACAAGAGCGTCAAAAATAGAATGCAGAGGAGACGACCACCACCAAGAAAAATCTGAATTGAATTTAGGAAAAGGAAGGACAGGATCTGGTGCCAAGGAAGAGAAAATTGTTCCAAGTGGTAATACATATGCAAGAGAAAATAACTGTTTAAGTACAAATCCTACTGTAGAACAGAAGGAAAAGAGAATGATCAGAAGAACTAGAAAACCTCTAAAAGAACATATTTGCACACTATGTAGTGAAATTTTTAAAAGTCAGATAGACCTGAATAAGCACACAAAGATTTGTAAATTGATGGAAAGTTCTGTGAAAGTCAAAAGAAAAAAGGACTTGTCTGAAGATACTTCTTGCAATAAAATTGTTACTGAAGTCGAGTGTGAAAATGATACAAAGACAACAGAAATGCAGTATCCTTGTAAACTGTGTGGTCAGACTTTCACTAGGTCATCAAAGCTGAAACATCATTTGAATATGTGGTGCAAAGGTATGAAAAAGGAATCTAAAACTTGATGAAAGCTACATTTCAAGTATATCTGATAGTACATTTTAGGTGGCAGGTTGATTTACTTTTTTTTTTTTTTTTTTTTTTTTTTTTAGATATTGCTGAAAGATGTAATAGTAATTGTTATTTTCCTCGGAAGTAAAGAACATGTTCAATATTCTAGTCATGTCACTACACAGTGGTTGTTTCTGTACTGAATACATATTTTTGCTAAAGCTGATATGCAGTTTTATATTGATTTATTATAAAACAAGATAGCATTAACATTTTATGATAGATTTTGTATATTATAAAACTAATTTCCATATATAAGATTTTTGAAAAATATCTTCCAAGCGATATGGTAAAAGTTGTATGTTATGATCATTTTTTAATGTGTGATATGGCTTATTTTATACATTTATGGAAGTTAATTAAACAAAAAAAAGGAATTTTATCATTTCATTTATTCCTAGTTTATGAAGTAATCAAAAATTTTTGTATGCTTGCATATGTTTGTGAATAATGTTTATGTATGTGTATAACTCAGTTTGGTTTATTTTATGAGGTCATCATTAAATATTAATAATTATTTATGTTGCCTAAGCAAGTCACATTATATAGAAGGTTATGTATGGAACAAGAGTATTAAGATATTCTCTGATATTTCATGTATTAGGAATACCTACCAAAATCAAGGGCTGTTGGTCCTGTAAAACTATGTGTTATACAGGAATAACAGCTAACTTCATTTACAAGTTTGCTGCCTGCAGTGGCGTTTACTGGCTGGATGTGGTAACATTTACATAATTCATACAAACTTACGTTATCATGATCTTCGTTAAGAAGAGTAAACATGGAATATCAAGGAAACAATAAAGTCCTTTTCTGGAATATTCCAGTCAAAAGTCAATCAGGTAATAAGCAAATAATTTTTACATTTTTCTTAGATTTAATATCTTCAGAGGATGCAGTGGAATGGTTACTTTCATACTTATGTTTTGTTTTGTAGTGAGTAAATACTGATACCATGATTTTATATAAATTGACCATGAAATTAGATTGTAAAGCATTCCTATTTTCCATTTGCATAAAAAAATTTCAACGGACAAATAAAGGATGGACTGAGAGTGTATTACACTCAGGGCTGTCGTGAAAGCAGCGTAGAAGGGGGGTGTAATGTTTTAAATTTGCCATAAAAAGGGTGTGGTTATTGTTATGGCAATTAAAAGTTAGTCAAATCTTAAAATAATACAGGTAATTTACAGCTGTTGTTTATTACTTGTTTGTAACTTGCTTTTGCTCTTAATTGGGGATTGTTTGAATTTACAGGAATTTTCCTACTAATGATTGTACATTAGATAATGTTTCTTTTTTCCCAGCATAGCATTATTTGTTTTGTGAAAGAAACACATTCTAACATCCATCTGATTATTTTAAAAGATTTTGATATGATTGCCATTTTATCTGAATTATTCACGACACCTGTTTAGGACCTGATTACATTAATTCATTTTTGTTGTTATTCATAACAGCATTGAAATGCTGCAGTACACCACTTTGTTAGAAGCATTTCTACTGGTGTAAATTATATAGGAAGGCAAGTTTCATCTTCATACATAACACTGAAGTTGAAACATCCTTTATAGCACAGATACATCTGATATCTGTTCATAAAAAGCAATTATAAGTATAACTTCAGGAAATAGTAACGATGGTGGATGTATTTTAACATCTATTGTCGTTGATTCAGTACGTAGATGCAACAGTATTTGTTCCCATTAAAGAAAAAAAAACTTTTAATAAGTCTACTTTACAAACTGGTAAGATAGATATTTTGAAATTTAGCAATTAGTAACTGTGCTGGGGCATTTCTCAGTCTTATTTGCTATTGACCATAGCTGCTCTTGTTGATAATTGTAAGTAATAAAGCTTTTTTTTGCTAAAGAGTTATATAATGTCCATCTATTTTTCATATAAATACATAATAATGTTAGCAGTAATTTGATTTTTAATTTTACATTTGATTATTAATTTTGATGCACATTATCAAATAGGAAATTTCTTTCTGGTTTTGGTGCTCTCACTTTTTCCTCAGGTTGCTTCTCACCACAGTTATCAAATGTATTTCATAAGTGAACATTTGTAAGAACGCTTGTTCAAACCATTGATAGCAGAAGCCTGTCATAAGTAGTACTTTTCTATTAATCTTGTTTACTTAAACATGGCTTCATAAATGCTTATTCCATTGAGTCAATTACTAGACCTTTACTTCATTCGTTATATTGAGGAATGAGTAAAACCAGTAATGTTATGGCAATGGATTGGTATCCGCCATAGGCTGGTGTCAGTGCCCACAGGTATGGCTGGTGTGCTGGAGATTGACGGGGCGGCTTACCCGTCGGCTAAGGCCTGGGTAGGCATAGTTGCTGCTTGCTATGTCTTGCTCAGCTGGAGGATCATGAGTGATGAACTCAGCCCGGGTGCGGGAGCTTAAGTGGGTCTGAGCTGTGTCAGCTACCCGGGAACAAGGGGAGCCTGCGGTCCAATGGGAGAGCCGTGAGGTGTCCGTGGTCAACCAATCAGGTCTCGGTATGCGTCGTCGACAAGCTGCTGATGGTGAAGGCGAGAGGACAGGCTGTGGACCTGGACCCAACCTGGGGGAAGTATGCTGCGCTGCAAGTTGCGGGGGTCAGCGATAACCGTGATACTCCAGAAGGCTGGGTATTTGTGTCACTCTGGAAAGTCACCAGTATGGCAATGGATTGGTATCCGCCAAAGGCTGGTGTCAATCATCTCTTTAAGGAGCTTTTGTGTGTGGGTGTGAGTACACTCAGGTATGGCTGGTGTGCTGGAGATCGCCGGGGAGAGCCGGGGCGGCTCACCCGTCAGCTAAGGCCTGGGTAGGCCTAGTTGCTGCTTGCTGTGTCTTGCTCGGCTGGAGGATCGTGAGTGTTGAACTCGGCCCGGGTGCGGGAGCTTAAGTGGGTGTGAGCTGTGCCAGCTACCCGGGAACGAGGGGAGCCTGCGGTCCAATGGGAGAGCTGTGAGGTGTCCGTGGTCAACCAATCAGGTCTCGGTATGCTTCGTCGAGAAGCTGCTGATGGTGCAGGCGAGAGGACAGGCTGTGGACCTGGACCCAACTTGGGGGAAGTATGCTGCGCTGCAGGTTGCAGGGGTCAGCTACAATGTCAGATAAACTTAACTTCTGTGGGTACACAGATTAATAAAACAAACCTGCAATTGACTGTGCATCTACCCATTAAAGGTGGATGAAATGTAACAATAAGACTATATTTCTAATTTGTATTATCAATTAACTTTTTGAATATTGCATTGAAAAAATTGCTATTTCCTTCTACAGCATTACACTGCCTCTATTCCTTTGTTAGGTAAGGTTGTTCTTAGATATATAATATGGAGTTATACCTTGGTAGTATATTTTTGCAGTAGGTTTTGTTGAAACAGGAAATCATAAATTAAATTAACTTTGCGAGCCTTAAATAATTTTGTAGATTAACCAGATTCTCCTTTTTCCGTATGATAGAGGATAACACGAATAACACTTCACAGTTTGAAACAGTTCTTTATTTTTGGAAGAAGCTTGAAGAGGTCATTTACATGAGTTAAGAAGCACCTTATAAGTGTTAAAGGAACTACCTGCTTCCTTATTAGTGCAGCCAGGCCTCTTACCTGCTCTACCTCATCTGGCAAATACAAATGTCTAATTAGGACTAGTAATTACTTAATAAATAGAAGTGTAAATGTACCACAACAATCTGGTATTCATACACTTCTTGATAGTGAACCTGGTCTAGCTTTACAAATCTTGACTTTACTGTGTATTGTGCAGCTTGGATATTTATTACCCATCAAGTGGAAGTTACAATATGGAAGTATGATTTACAATATTTAAAATTGATAAAAGTTTTTTTTTATTACTATCATTCAAACATATGGACATTATGTACATAACATTAGAACATTGACTGACACAGTCATGTGTTTTCAGTTACTTGAGACTGCCAATACAAAGGATAAACTATATTAAGAGTCACTAAATACAAAATTTACAGTCAAATTTCACTGGGGTAAGTAATCTTAGATTTACGCACACTATAAATGCAGATTTACATTAAATACAAATAATACATATATTTGTAAATGTGTTAATTAAACTAATATTCAAGTGTTTTTGGAGCTTCAATCATTTGCATATTGATTCACAAGTGCATAATATAAGCAAGACTTAACAGTCATTAATGCATATCCTAGATAAGAAATATATTTCAAACATTAATGAAATAGGAAATCAGCTCATATATTAAAATCTGCCTAGAGTAATTATTAAAGTATATTTATATTCTAGGTTAGGTAACCTATGCAACACACATGGAAAGCAAAAAATAAAAATTAAATAAAAAACAATGGGACAACATTTTCTGATTTGATTGCAGAACACATGGATTGTGTAAAATGAGTACATGATACATGGTGCTGAATAAAACAACATTGCTGAGAAAACATTTTCCTAATATGCTTCACATGCTCTGATCATTTTTTTAAAATGATCCCAGTTTAATGTCTTTCATGCTTCTAATAAGTAAAATGAGGTTTTATGGAAAAACCTTGACTCATTTCATAACTGGTTTCCCACTTAACGAGGCTACGCAATGCAAAATGTTTATTTATTTTCTGATGAAAACTTGCATAAATGTATATCACAACTGCTAGACCTCATGTCATGACACACTTCTTTTTAGTCTAGAAATCCTCCAGAAAGTCCATCATTACCCACTAGTATAAATTATGATAACAATCCCTGATTTCTCCCATAAAGATGCATATTCTACTTTGTCAAATACATGATTTCTACTATAATCATATTTTAGAGGTCATCATGGAGCATGTTCTTAAAAACTATACATCAGTCTTTATGTAGAATTGCCTATCAGTGAGCCCTACACTTTTATATCTGCATTACTATAAAAGTTCCCTAACTTCACTTTGTATATAAAACAACCTATTTTGTTACCTAATTTACCCCTATTAAGCCTCTCTGTTACCAGTAAAGTCATTAAGAGCTATGTGAGATTGTTCAGAATATTCACACTAGATGAACTGCTGCAAATGTTCACTTATTTTCTTGATTTACACAAGATTTGGTCTGCTTACACTTGTCATCATTACTTTTGTTACAAAGTTGCAGATTGCTGTTGCTGGCTGTTCAGGTTCAAGTTCTGCCAAGATGTGGCACTGATTTTCTGTTCTGCTGGCTCCCTTCTTGGCTACAAAGCCAAACACTCGGCTGAAAGAAGATAGGTAAATATAGTGAAATAAGAAAATTGTGGTGGAAATAAAGAAGTTTATTTTTATTGATATTATTATTATTATTATTACTATTATTTCATTTCTCCTTCATCTTTTGATGAATATAGAAAAGTCTCTTACTGTGAGCCAACTGGAACTCCTTCTTCATTCTTCTGCGCCCATCGTCGATCATCAGGATCAAGACCACAGTGGGAAATGGTGTTCACTGGGTAGTGACGGCGGAAGAATAGTTTTCTCTCATTGTCTGTCAGTGTGATGCCTTGTGCAGAAACCTTGAAATGCACAACAGTTGGAGTTATCTTGGCTGCAAGCATGAGACTGACTGCACGCTTTACTGCTTGTGGGCCAGTCAGGCTTTCCGTGTCTGCAGTATGGAGATACATAACATTGCATGCTGCTCCTTGTTGCAGGAGTTGTGAAGTGGAGCTGGAGCTTCCACTTGTGCTGACACTGCTATCCACAGAGTCAGGAGCACCTGCTGGGTCACGCTCAGGTAGCACCAAGCGACACGGCAGAGCCAGAGCCGTAATCGAATGTTGATACACCAATGCAGAGAGAGAACCTATTTGGTAAAACAGAATTTGCTGTGAGATTAGAGTGTCTAAGTTATAATAAGATAGTTAATTAAAAATATGTACTAATAATAATTAAAAAAAACTAAATCACTGCCAAAGTAAGCATTAGAACAATGAATACTAACCAAAAACTGGTTCATTGGCGCAGCCTTTGAGTCGGACTCCTCTTGAAGTTGGCTCAATAAGGAAGTGTCTTACTAATTCACTAGCTGGGTCACTAGATTTACTTGTGACATTTGGAGGTGGAGTAGAAACTTTTAAGGCCAAACCAAAAGCTCCAGGGAATGAGTTGGAATCTCGAACAACAAACGTTCCTGGAGCTTTGTCCTTGAGCATACTGATTGCTAGGTGGGGGAAAATCATGGTGTTTTAAAACTTGATATCTGTATAATATTGAATGTTTAGATATAGAATATCACAATAATTTTTTTTTTTTTATAAAGTATTACCAAATTATCAAATAGTAATAAGGTCAATAATACAATATGAATAAGTAAAAAAAAAAAAAGACAATCATAAATAAAAATAAAAATATTACCTTCATCTCTTGTTATAGTAGGTTTATACCAGAATTTCGAGATGTCTTTAACAAACTTGGGGTGCGATGAAATGACCTCTGATGACTCGTTCAATGAGGTGAGTGATGAGCGACGAGACTGACTGTGGTAGAGGGAGGGAGCTGGACTGGAATGCCCATTTAACTCCTGCCGCAGCGTTTGAGATGTGGCAGGTGATGGGCTTCTCACTCCCATTTCTTTGCTGTTTTATCATCAAGAGGAAAAGAAAATAATACATAAACATACGTGAACAGTAGGACTAAAAAAACAAAGAAAAATAATAGTATGGTAAAAGGTACATAGCCTTTCCAAATTTACATTATGAAGACATCTAGGTCAATTCCTCTTCAGCTTGATAAATTACTAGCCACATGTCACTACTATAATAAGTGTCTAATAGCATGATACTTATTAAAAGCAAGCAGGAAAAGCTAGTATACTTAACTCAGATAATAATTCTTAACTGTAATAAATCAAAAGTTAACACTGAAACAGGACACGAACATCTTCACTGTCAAAGAACCCACATAAATTATGGACAATTAATCTCATACCAGTACCTCCTAATCATAAATACAGTATTAATCAATTTTTCAGTGTGGTTACTAATGGTAGCATGCAACCTTTATATAAATATTTGTAAATCATTTGCATGACAAACTATAAATCTAAGAATGTGCGACTATAATGTATATTCTCTTTACACGTACATTTGTTTTATCTATATGCAAATGTGTAAGCCAGTGTATATGTACATTAGCATACAATACACAGTTTCACTTCGGTAATTCATTCATTCATTCATAATACTGTACAGACATACAAACAGATACATACACATCTGAAGATGTGTGTGTTTCCGTGTGAGGGTGTGTGATTGTGTTTGTTTCCGTGTGCGAGCGTGTGATTGTGTGTGTGTTCCTGTGTGCGGGTGTGTGATTGTGTGTGTTTCAATGTGCGGGTGTGTGATTGTGTGTTTCCGTGTGCGGTTTGTGATTGTGTGTGTGTTTCCGTGTGCGGGTGTGTGATTGTGTGTGTGTTTCCGTGTGTGGTGGTGTGATTGTGTGTGTTTCCGTGCGCGTGTGTGTGATTGTGTGTGTTTCCATGTGTTTCCGTGTGTGTGTGTGTGTGTGTGTGTGTGTGTGTGTGTGTGTGTGTGTGTGTGTGTGTGTGTGTGTGTGTGTGTGTGTGTTTCCGTGTGTGTGTGTGTGTTTCCGTGTGCATGTGTGTGTTTCCGTGTGTGTGTGTGCTTCTGTGTGCGGGTGTGTGCTTCTGTGTGCGGGTGTGTGTTTCCATGTCTGTGTGTGTGTTTCCATGTGTGTGTTTGTGTGTGTGTGTGTGTGTGTTTCCATGTGTGTGTTTGTGTGTGTGTGTGTTTCCGTGTGTGTGTGTGTGTGTTTCCGTGTGTGTGTGTCTGTGTGTGTGTGTGTTTCCGTGTGTGTGTGTGTGTGTGTGTGTGTGTGTGTGTGTTTCCGTGTGTGTGTGTGTGTGTGTGTTTCCGTGTGTGTGTGTGTGTGTGTTTCCGTGTGCGGGTGTGTGATTGTGTGTGTTTCCATGTGTTTCCGTGTGTGTGTGTGTGT
Organism: Penaeus vannamei; assembly: GCF_042767895.1. Lineage (NCBI taxonomy): Eukaryota > Metazoa > Arthropoda > Malacostraca > Decapoda > Penaeidae > Penaeus > Penaeus vannamei. Next base: position 37,194,094 of record NC_091549.1, read on the forward strand.
GTGTGTTTCCGTGTGTGTGTGTGTGTGTTTCCGTGTGCATGTGTGTGTTTCCGTGTGTGTGTGTGTGTGTGCTTCTGTGTGCGGGTGTGTGCTTCTGTGCGGGTGTGTGTTTCCATGTGTGTGTTTCCGTGTGTGTGTTTCCGTGTGTGTGTGTGTCTGGGTTTCCGTGTGTGTGTGTGTGTGTTTCCGTGTGTGTGTGTCTGTGTTTCCGTGTGTGTGTTTGTGTGTGTGTGTGTGTGTGTGTTTCCGTGTGTGTGTGTGTGTGTTCCCGTGTGTGTGTGTGTTTCCGTGTGTGTGTGTGTGTGTGTGTTTCCGTGTGTGTGTGTGTGTGTGTGTTTCCGTGTGTGTGTGTGTGTGTGTGTGTGTGTGTGTGTGTGTGTGTGTTTCCATGTGTGCGTGCGTGTGTTTCCGTGTGTGTGTGTGTGTGTGTGTTTCCGTGTGTGTGTGTGTGTGTGTGTGTGTGTGTGTGTGTCTGCGTGTGTGTGTGTGTGTTTCCGTGTGTGTGTGTGTGTGTGTGTGTGTGTGTGTGTGTGTGTGTGTGTGTGTGTGTGTGTGTGTGTGTGTGTGTGTGTGTGTGTGTGTGTGTGTGTGTCTCTGGTGTGTGTGTGGTGGGGTAGAGGGGGGGGAGGGTGTGCATGCATGTTTTTCATAAGAATATGATTACATTCTCCAGTGACCTGATCTGTATCTTTTCTGAGTGCATGTGTCTCATTACCAGTGAATGGATCTGTACAAGCATCATCTTACCTGATTGTAATACATTAATACAATACAACGCAAGGTTTTACCCTGAGGTACTGAATTCATAAAGACCTATCCAAAAAGCTAACCTGGGAAGCGATGCAGACTTTTTGACGATCGGTCGGGACGAAAGAGAGGACAGGCCAAGATGTGCTCTTCTGCTTGGCATCCATTAATTCAACATAAATTGCACATTTACCAACATTGATTTACAAACAGAGGATAATGTCCAGGTCACCGTTCACAGTTTTTGTCCATTTTTTTTTTTTTTTCCAAGAAAGTAACACTCCCATGGATCAGTGTCATTGTGGGTTATCATGAGTTAGTCATGAAGATAATTATTTGAATTTTGTAAATCATTATATACGGTGCGCAAGTTCATTGTTGTTGCAGGGTAGGCAGCATGCACATTTTGCAAAGTCCCATTGTTAGCAGCGGCACAGATTGTCAGTCGCACCAATTGGGTCAGCAAGGTAGTTAGGAGAATCAGTGTAGAGAAAGAGAGAGAGGGGGAATAATACAATTCAAGATTAGAAATTATTCTGTTTTTAAGGTCATTATCTAAGGAATTCAACACTTTCACATTCACAGAAGTAAAGAATTCATGATAAAATTCAAGCCACTTAACCTGATACACTTTGGCATAAAGCTTTTTAAGCACAGTGCTGAATTTGTAATGGTCTGTGGCCAAATTTTATCATACGACTGAACATCTGTAGTTGCAAAAGGGTTATATAAAAATCAAACAAACAAACCATTAATGGTTGTGCAGTTGTGAAATGTGACAAGACATTAATTTGGAGCATCAAATGTACAAACAATGAACTAATTAATTTATAAGATAATACCAACAAAAATTGACAACTGAATTGTATACTGTAACACATCTAAGCTAAAATCACTACATACTTCAGAATTCTGTTTATATTGTGCAACTTTCTCTAATTAGTACACAGATGCTCAGGCTTTTATAAATTATTTGACTCAAAAATTATATACACTTACATTGAATGCCAATATTCAATGGTTGTCAATATTTGTGTATGTTTTGTGAATTATATATAATCATAATTTATCTAGAATATGAATGATAAATGTAGAATAGTTCTCTAAAAATACAAAAAATGAAAAGCAAATTTTTGGTGCCTTAGTACCAGCAAAATCAATTTAAAAAAATAAAAATTAAAAATCAATAAAAATCATACTTTTACAGATTCAGCTGCTAGTTCAGGCAAATGTTTTGTTAATATAATGCTAGCAAGCAACATCTAAATATTCAAGCACATCTCTATTTTGTTTCATTCATAATGGGTTAAATAAACAAACATAATAGAAAAAATATTATACAAATCACAGCCACACATGCAGCACTTGGGCCAGAAAAAGGTGGGAGGAATCTGGTATTAAAAAGATGTTAACATAAAAAAAGGGGAAACAAAAAACAAACAAAAAAAACAAAACAAGCGAGACTCACCGTTGCATGGTTGGGCTTTTGGGAGGCAAACCCTGGTTCAAATATGGTGTTGTAGGGGTAGCAGGTGGGAATCCTGGCGTGATGGGACGATTTCCACCGTAACTGCTCTCTGTGTCGCTCTGCCAGGCACTGTCATCTCGGCTCTGGAGTTGGAAAAGCTGTGCATTAGTACCCTGATCATGTAGATTTTGAGGAGACACCTAAAGCATAACAGAGGATTGTTAATAGTTAAACTGAACTGAAATCCAACCAAATTTCATTATGAGAGTAACAAAAGCAAAATAAGGATAGGCCTCTACAATTTACTATATTTTGGTAATACATATTGAAATGAAATGTTAGAAAACTCAAAAATGCAAAAAAAAAATGCATAAAAAACTAATAACAAAAATAAAAACATGCTAATAAATGTACATGCATCTAAATACAAACCTTGATGCCTATATTCATGTAATTCTCTTGTTTCATGCTTTTAAAAGGCCTTACTTTTTCTCTAAACTGTGCAGCTTGAAAACTTTGTGCTCTTGGCAAAGAGGTAGTAGCAGAAATATAGTAACACTAAAACAAGTAATTCCACACACATTAAGCACTACTTATTAAACAAAAACTTTCCCAAATACATTATACTTCAATATAATACTCTTGGAAACCTTAGCATATTTTTCTATAAAGGACCTCAAGATATATGTTGTAATAAAGTTCCTTAATGCTTATTAGGCATATGTGTAGCTACATACATAGCATAATGATTACCTAATTTTACTAGATTACAACATTAACAGGTTTTAATGGAATGTTTTTTATCATCTGACAAACTCTGCCAACAATATTATGGAATAAAGCTTCTTTGGTAACAAGGAAAATTACTATCTTACTATAAGTTTCAAATAAAAATATGCACATTAATACTGAAGTATCCTAAACTGACACTAATGGCATTGCCCCTATACATATATGCTCACAGGAGTAACTACCATTTGGTAGCTAACCTGAGATGTTTGAGCCGTTAGAACTTCTCGTGACTCAGCAGTAGTGGTGACAGCAGAGGTGGTGATGACAGTGGTGGTGCTGCTTATAGGGTTGGGCGGTGAGGTAGAGGTGGGAGGGTGAGTGGGAGAGCCCAAACTGGCTAGTGTAGCACTCAGGGCATCTAGAGAGTCGAGTCCCTCCTGCAAACACCACGCAACTCATGGTTCCAAAGTCAGCATGCAATACTTGGGTGCCCACAGGAAGGCTAAAACTTTACAGGATAATTTTTATGGACTTATAGCAAGTTTACTTCGGAAAGCATTTTATAATGAAACAAAAACTATTACTAATCACAAAAGCCAAAGCACCAAAAATAAATCATTTTACATGTAAAATGTAAAACATTTTATTTCCAGCACTTGTTTTCTCTCAGTTTCTAACCTTCCTGCACTGGCTAATGAACAGTCAACTGTATGTTCATTTGTCAGTTGCTATCATTATTCAAGAACTATTAATAAAAAATCCTTCAAACAACAACATGTTACTGTTTGAGGTATTGTCAGTATGTCAACTGGATAAGTGGAAATTAGATTTTCAGAGAAGTATCAAAACTCTTAAAAATATAAATAATTTCCTCTACTCAAACATCAATCAAAATATTTCTCTTTGAACTAGTGAGGATCTTAGAGAAATTATTAGTCTTTGAGATAGAGAAAACTTTCAGTTTTGTCTTCACCTGTTAGCACACATATTTGATTAAACTTTCAAATCTACCAAAAAATGTCAAAATGTAAGTACTTCCTCAATCACTCATGTTAATCCAAAAAATGCCAACACAATTACTTTCAGTACTTTTATTAACATAGACAGTATACCTTTTATAGTAAATAGTATACCTTTTTTTAGTAAATTAAATATTTCACCTAGTTGATTACAAGGAAACATCTTATAGACGTATTCTAGTTAATTCAAAATGACTGAAAAGTTTTATGTAAGATAATCCTAATATATCACCATACAGTGATTTCTCAAATAAATTCATATACCATGCAATACATCTATCTAAAACTAACTTTAATAGTGTTTTCTTGTATAAAACTACTGCCACTGAAGCAAAATCAAAGGAGATTATAATCTTAAACTTATTACTTTCATCACATGTTGATGTTCAACTTTGTAATTCATATAAAACTAGCTCCTACTGCAGGTACTTTTTAAACACAACTCATCATATCTTCCATTAGAAAAGTCTGAATTACTTTCCTTAAATTATTTAATTATTATTTTGTTACTATCTTTATTCCTTTTTAAAAACTTTTGTAAACAAATTTAAACTTAGAATTACATTTTTTTTTTTTACATAAATATCTATATTAACTAAAAGTAAGATTTGATATCTACAGAGCATACTTTTGGCAATAAAATTTTAATAGGTAACTTCTATATACACTGCCAAGTGATGAAAGCCAGGTGCAATAATACATTTCCTAGTATGTGATCTATCTGCTGTCTATTAGTCAAGTATATATCAATTACACAGCACAGCAAAAACATGCAATTTCTAAAAACCCTTTTCTCATTTCATGCTAATCAAGGCAAAAAGTCAAATAAAAAGAAAGGAAAAACTACACTTGCAAACTCCATGCTGTGATATAAAACAAAAAACTGCTTGATAAATGATGACCAACATACCTGATTTGATGATGAAGCAACAGTGGTCAAAAGACCACCATCAACAGGGGTAGTGGATGAATACGATGAATACTGGATATGGCCATGAGGTGAAGTTTGAAGTTGATTTAGAGCTGATGATGCATCCTGGAAGCAATTATTGAGACAAAGTTTAGAGAGAACTCCAAATTTTGTGACTTTTGTGTTTCATGTTATGAAATAGTTTGGAATAACAGTTTCAGTGTGAAACAGAATTTATTGCAAGATCTAGACATTCACATGTGGAGCATGTGACTTTCAAAATATGAGAGAGTTTCAGGTATTGTTCTTTAATAAGACTCTTTAATATGCTCTTAAATCATACATCCTTATACAAGTCAACTAACCCCAGGTTCGCCTGGTTTGGCATTTTCGTGTGCTCTTTTGACAGCAACAAAAGGTCGTTCTCTATCATGTGAAGAGTCGGAGTGCTTTCTAGGAAGGCTTCGCTGGCTACTCTGCTGCTGATTATATCTGAAAAGCAAAATTTTGTTGAAGCAATCACTTACACAAATAGTATTATAAGCAAAGAGTTTCTACGACTGACTTTGTGCATAATAAACTAAATTTTCTTCAAGAATTTCTTAACCCCCTCCCTCCCTCCCATGAAGAAACAAATTACTATGGATATGTTGATAGAAGGTTATCAAAGTAACCTTACCTGACTGTGCGTTCCCGTGAGGCTGACC
>NC_091549.1:37207176-37212176 GCF_042767895.1 Penaeus vannamei
GACAAAGACGCTGGATAAACACTACGTAACGCGACACCTGCGCAGATGTTCCTTCCCTTTTATTCTTGATTCTTTACTGCCTTTAGTCCGTACACACAAAAGGCTGCATCTTTATTCATGTCCATAATCAAAAGAACACACAGAAACAGAGGTAAAAGTGTCCACTCCATGTTCACTCTGTTCAGGCCGAGTTCTCCCAGTCCCACTCCAGCCAGGCGAGGGCCGAGAGGCGAGCGCACCTTCTCGCCTTCCCCTCGACCTCCTCGATGGCCTGTTGTGCGCCGGTAATGACATGTCGTGGCGGCCCTCGTTATTTTCTATCACCGTAGACTTAGGGCGGGCGGAGTGGCTTCTACAGGTCGCACTTCCCTCCACTCTGCTCTAACGACTTCGTTCACGACTATGCTAACGAGCTGCGCGCTTGCAAGACCCCCTCCCCCTCCCCTATAGCCTCGTGCCAAATACCACATCTAATCAACTTCGCGCATAACCTTTCGCCCAAGGGAGTCCCATTTCGCCGAGGCTCACAAGGCACAGCCGCCTCCGTTAATGCAAGCAGAGCGACCTGCTCCGCTCTCGACGGAAGGGCGGGGAGGCCTAAATTTCACTCCCGTTTTACCGATGCACGGGGTCTGATCAGGGCAGCCAATGTAAACACAACTAGGTGAGACCTATGACCCGCCAGAAGGAGGCGGGTGATGGAGGGGGTCGCGGCAGGGCCATGTCAACACTTAGAAACGGGCGTTCCACAGCACACTATTTTTAACGCCTCCACGCCCCTTAACAGCCCGTAATCCCCCCAGGCTGACCACTTCCGGCACTGTGAGTCACTTCGCCGCAGATGTATGTAACGCAGATGCTCTCTCTCTCGACGTGCCCGCTGCAAAACACGCGTTCGCCCTCTTTCCCCTAAACATTTTTCTTCCGCTGACACTAAATGCTCGCCTTGAAATAGCCCTTGACTGCCGCTGCACCTGGAGGACTCAATCAAGGACTAGGTGAGTCATTCACCTGTGTGTGTGTGAGTCAAGCTGGGCTTACTGGACTTTCGTGAACAGCCTCGGCTTTTGAGAGCAGGGCAAAGGGACAATGGTCTCACTGTCTGAAACTCTCTCTCCCTCTCTCTTTCTTTCTCTTTCTCTCTCTCTCTCTCACTCCCACATTCACTCTCTCTCTCTTCCTCATTCAATCTCTCTCCCCCCCCCTCTCTCCCTCTCTCCCTCTCTCTCTCTCTCTCTCTCTCTCACCCACTCACTCTCCTCACTCACTCTCGCTTCACTCACCACTCACTCTCCACTCACTCACTCTCCTCACTCCTTAATTCCTCTCTCCCTCCCTCATTTTTTTCTTATCTCTCTCTTTCCCTCCTTCATTTCTCTCTCTTCTCTCTCTCTCTCTCTCTCTCTCTCTCTCCTCTCTCTCTCTCTCTCTCTCTCACTAACTCACTCTCTCTCTCTCTCTCACTCTCTCTCTCTCTCACTCTCTCACTCACCCACTCACTAACTCACCCACTCACTAACTCACCCACTCACTAACTCACCCACTCACTAACTCACCCACTCACTAACTCACCCACTCACTAACTCACCCACTCACTAACTCACCCACTCACTAACTCACTCTCTCCCTCACTTATTTTTTCTTTATCTCTCTCTCTCTCTCCCTCCTCCACTCCTCTCTGTCTCTCTCTCTCTCTCCCTCCCTCACTCACTCTCTCTTACTTACTCACTCTTTCTCCCTTCCTCATTCACTCTCTCTCTCTTTCTCCCTCATTCACTCACTCACCTCCCTCATTACTCTTACTCTTACTCTTTCTCTCTCTCTCTCTCTTTTCTCTCTTCTCCCTCCCCCTCACTGAAAACCCCTGTTTTTCCCATTCTCCTCCCTCTTTCTCTCTCACCCCCCCCCCCCTTTACCTCCTGAAAACACGTCCCCCGGCGCCGTGAGCGCTGGGACACCACACCCTCGGAGCGGCCACTGCTGTCCTTTCCTGGCGCCATGACTCACACCCCGACCATTTTAGGACACTCCCCCCCCCCCTCCTCTATGATCGCCCCTTCCTCACCTTCTCCGTCTCGAGGTGGCTTGGAACATGGTCCTTAGTCACACGGGCTTTCTAACGATGGTATTTTAATTGAGTTTCTAACGTGGCGGTGTTTTGGAATTAAGTGTTGTTTTGCGATTTCGTGGCGCGTGGGAATCACGAAGAAAAGTAGGAACGAAAAGATGAAACCGTAAGAGGAAAGGAAACCGAAGATGCTAATCTAAAACACGTGCTTGAATGTCTACGTTTCATTCATGAAATCCGAACCCCGACCATGCGGCTGATAGCTAAGTGCAACTGTAAAAAAAAATAAAACTGATAGCACAAAGCCATTGAAAAAAAGGAAAATAAAAGAATAAAAACTATCCAGTTACAAAGGATAATCACTTCTCCGCCTTCTAATACACAGGCGAGGCAGCATCTCCTCCCTGCCTTCCAAAGCGCGTTTTTTTTTTCTCTCTCTCTCTGCGGAGAAACTAAAGATATGCTTACGAAACACAGGGAAGATCGCCTGCAAGCCATGCTCTGCATATCAAATACGACAGGGCTCTGGGCGCGACCTCCGCTCTGCCGGGCGAGGGCGACGCGGGAAGGAAGAAGAGGCGGATGGGAAATAAGCGAAGGGACGATATCTGGAGCAAGGTGGACTGTACACAAGACACGTAAAAATCCATCAATCGGCAATCCTATTTCTTTAGGTTTAAGAAAAAAAGTCCACTAGACTGCCCTCTCTTGACACGACCCCAACATTCCACCCTAGTCATTCCAGAAATAGAGAAAGAAGGCAGTGCCGTAGCTCTGTTCTTCAGTCACCGCAAGAAGAACAAGTTATTCGTGCATCCTACCTGCCCCCCCCCCCCACCTGGCCGCAAGTATGTGTGTCTCACCTCAGCCACAGAGCTAGAGATGATCTAATCACACTTGCACCCGCGTGAGGCTTGCGGAGAAGAGACTACATGCTCTCCCTTCGTGTCTGTCGGGACACTACGAGCTACACTTTAGGGACATTGCAAGCTACACTTTATCTACCGTGATTAGCAATGGCGTGCATTCTTTTTTATTAACTATGATCATTTTTAGTGCTTTAGAGTGTTTAGCTTTGTGATTACATACCGGCATAAAAGCAATCAACGCCCATTGCTTCACGTGGCAAAGTGTGGCTGCTGCGAGATTTTTCACCGAAAAAAAATGTTAGCGAGATGCACGTGTAACACGACACTAAATATAAAACCGCGCACGTGAACAGTCACGTTTACGTTTACTCTGAACGTAATACAATCCTAAAATTGTCTCCAATAAACGCGAACTGACAACATTAACGACACTCACTAGGCGACGGTAGCCATCGTAAACAAATCTGAGCAGACACTCTGCCAACACCTTCTCGACGCCACTAACAACACGACGCTACTGAACCTTCAACCTGCGCGTGACACCCTTTATATTGTGCTATGCCCTGGCCTTCTCTACTCCCCCCCCCTCACCCCGCCGCTTCCTAACCCCTCACGGCCACCTGCAAAGACTGATGTCATACGCCCTTCCCCCCCCCCCCAACCCCCTCTGTTGACGTCGACGCCAGAGGATCGTGCGGCCGCGAGCTTCCGTCATGCAGACCAAAACCCATCTGTCTCCTTTGCATGTCGCCGCTTTTAGAGATATATATATTTTTTCCGGAGAAGACATAACGGCAAAAAATAGCCTGCGCGATCTCTCTTCCCCTCCCCTTCGCGCGCGCATAAACACACACACTTATACACATGTTCCCGGGAAGGTCAGAGGTAAGCGAATGAAAGGTCTGATGGGTGGGGGGGGGAGGGAGCAACAAGTCTGTGGGTGCAAGAGAGAAAAGTGGGAAGGAGGGGAGGTAGATTTTTGGAGAGAGAGAGAGAGAGAGAGAGAGAGAGAGAGAGAGAGAGAGAGAGAGAGAGAGAGAGAGAGAGAGAGAGAGAGAAGAGAGAGAGAGAGAGAGAGAAAGAGAGAGAGAGAGGACATAGAGAGAGAGAGAGAGAGAGACTAGAGAGAGAGAGAGAGAGAGAGAGAGAGAGAGAGAGAGAGAGAGAGAGAGAGAGAGAGAGAGAGAGAGAGAGAGAGAGAGAGAGAGAGAGAGAGAGAGAAACTTGGCACTGCCGAGGTCGCTCCATGTAAGATTAAATATCCGATGACAGACTTGGCGTAAAATAGCGACCTTACCCCGGGACAAAACAATAAGTAAACGAAGCTGAAAAAACAAAAGTGTGCGTGTGGGGAGACGGGTGAGGGAGGAGGGAGGAAGGGAGGAGGGAGAGGGAAGGGGAGGGGAGAGGGAAGGAAGAGGAGGGGAGAGGGAAGGAAGAGGAGGGGAGAGGAAAGGGGAGAAGGGAGAGGGGAGAGGGAAGGGGAGAGGGAGGGTCAAGGAGGAAAAATATACAGCACAAAACTCTCTTTTTTAAATACACACCTACTACCAGATATCCTATTCATAAAAAAAGATAACCAAGATAATTTCCCTGAAGGCGAAGACAAATCAGACGATGAATAACCGAAAATGAGTAATGATAATTTACTCAACTCGGGGAAGGGATGTGACGTCAGAAATTTGTGACGTCATTAGTATCCTCCACACTGCGCTGAATAACGAAGTAAATTTAACTATAATGTAAGAGTCAAGTAGCTGCTATTGTTGTCTAGATAGATGATGGAAACTATCATATAATATAGGCAGAACGATAAAGAGACAGAAAGACAGATATAGAGATATAGAGAGATAGAGACATGTACACTCGGTCGCTCGTGGCCTCGTCTTTCACATGTTAATTATAAACTGCTTAACGGTGTATCACTACTGGCAAACAAATGCAAATAGTAAAAATGACAATCGATGTACCTGAAGCATCTCCAGAAAAAAAATCTGAGAATATCTTAAAATACATCATAACCAGTGAGTGACGGACAGGTTGTGACGTCACGGCGGGATGAG
>NC_091549.1:37224676-37232176 GCF_042767895.1 Penaeus vannamei
AATGGTGATGGAGAAAACACCGGCCAAGGTGATACTGCCAGTCACCAAGAAGGAGATGGAGGCCGGAGAGGGGAGGGGGGGGGGAGACAGGAGAGGCGGCGGAAGAACGGGGGAGAGAAACAGAGACAGGAGAGTGGGCGGAGGAATGGAGAGGGAGAAACAGAGATAGGAGAGGGGGTGGAGGAATGGAGAGGGAGAAACAGAGACAGAGAGGGGGCGAGGGAGTTGGGGAAGGAGGAGGGGCGAGAGAACAATAACAAGGGAGATGACAGTTATGACCCACACTCAGTTTAAACTACGAGGAGGAGGAGGAAGAGAAGAGGGAGAGGATGAGGGGGAGGGGAGGGGAGGGGGAGGAGGAGGAAGAGGAAGGAAGAGGGAGGGGGAGGGGGAGGAGGAAGAGAGAGGAAGGGGGAGGAGGAGGAGGAAGAGAAGACGGATGGGGAGGGAGGGGGAGGAGGAGGAGGATGAGGGGGAGGAGGAGGAGGAGGAGGAGGAGGAGGAGGGAGGAGGAGGAGGAGGAAGAGGAGGAGGAGGAGGTATTAGGTATAGAGGAGGGTGTGGCGAGATACAGGTACGAGGTGACGGCTGATATTAATAGGCAGAGTGAGAGAGAGAGAGAGAGGATATGTGCGACAGAAACAGGAGGGGGAAGGATTGAGAGAGAGATAGAGAGAGAGAGAGAGAGAGAGAGAGAGAGAGAGAGAGAGAGAGAGAGAGAGAGAGAGAGAGAGAGAGAGAGAGAGAGAGAGAGAGAGAGAGAGAGAGAGAGAGAGAGAGAGAGAGAGAGAGAGAGAGAGAGAGAGAGAGAGAGAGAGAGAGAGAGAGAGAGAGAGAGAGAGAGAGAGAGAGACAGAGAGAGAGAGAGAGAGAGAGAGAGAGGGGGAGAAAGGGGGAGGGGCAGAAATAGAAAGGTGGAGGGGGAGAAAGAGAGAAAAAGAGTGAAAAAAGAGAGTAAAAGAGTGTGAGTGTGGGTGGCTATGGGTAGGTAGCGGGTATGTGCGTGTGAGGTGTAAGGTCCTAAATCTGTCTATGTATCTGGTACCGCTTTTCATTTCTGTGAACTATGATTGAAAGGTAAGATGAGCGGGGAGAAATTCAGAGAAGAAAGAATGAGAGAGAGAGAGAGAGAGAGAGAGAGAGAGAGAGAGAGAGAGAGAGAGAGAGAGAGAGAGAGAGAGAGAGAGAGAGAGAGAGAGAGAGAGAGAGAGACCGAGTCAGCCTTACCCAAACAGGTTAAAGAGTCATAAGGAGAGACCGTACGAGTGTGCATACTGAGTGTGTGTATCTATAAGTACATATGTGCACAGAGGGCGGGTACAGAGAAGTCGACGAAGGGGTGGGCGGATGAGGACACACAAACCCGTAGCTTACAAGTCACGTCGAAAAACTCTTGACGCAACATACTTCACATGCGGATGTGTGCAATACGCCGTAGTCGCCGCATACATCCGGCCGTTTGGACATACACTCCCCGCATGTCCGGCGAACTTCACACAAACGGCGAGTATCCGGCTGTGGAAACCGAGCGCTAGCCGATGGAGCGTGACACCTGCACCCTGGGCGAGCGGGCGACGCGAGACACGCCGGTCGCCGCCTCCCTTTCGGCCTTTGTGTTTTACATTTTCGACTATTATCGGATTATCTACTGTGCCTCGCTCTTCCCACGGTTATTTTCCCAACCCCTTCGCCAGATCGAGTTATAATCGGTGGCTTCGACGATGTTGCGTAGTTCATCGCCGTCTGCACATCCTTCCCCCTCCATTCACCTACCGGGTCTACCTGCCTACCTACAATTTACCTGAGTGCCCGGCCCTTCAACCCACGATGAATGACCCGCCGCCATCCACCGCTCTCTGATTTCCCACTGCGGCGTCCCTCCTCCGACCTTCCCTTAGGACACCTCCAGCGACTTTTTCAGCCTCCCCTGCCCCCCCCCCCCCCTGCCACATACCCGCCACACGACACCATGACAAAATCCCCGTGAAGCCATAATTGCTCCTACCCCCTCCTTGCCTCCTACCCCCCTCCTTCGGCGATGAATATCCTGGGAGGAGCGCGTAGAGCACATGCAAGCAGGACTGGGAGGGCGACAGGAATGTCGTTTCCTCGATGGCCACCTTTTTTCTTACTTTGTGGACAAACGGGCATGTTTGATATCATCAAGCTAATTACAAGGGCATTTTTCATTTTCTCGTCAAAGTTTGAAAGAAAGCATTCCTATGTGTATTATCTTAGGCGATGCTTTTATACGAGTTATTTCAAATCCTCTGGCCGAAATCTCTCACGGACTTGCAATGGAACGGAAATACCACCACTAAGCAGACCACCCCTCCCCCTCTTCCCCCCAAGCCCCCCGCCCCACCTCCAGCGCCACCTGCCTCCTGTTCCCCCGCTTTCCCTCCGGGACAAGCGCCTCCACACCTTCCACGAGACAGGTCCGGGCAGGCTTGAATATACCGGTTATGCGATCACAAGAAGGTGGGGAGGAGGATGACTGGGGGAGGAGGTGAGGGGAGCCTGAGTGGGGGAGGGGAAAGGAGGGGAGGAGATTGGGGTGCAGACAGCCTCCTCCTTCTCAGCCTCAAGTGACAAGTGACGGGTACTGTGCAACACCACCACAGCTCTTCAAAACTCGTGAACTCTTGAACTTGGGCACTGGTCGCGCGCCCTCCGAGCCTCGTTTTCTAATGAGGCGGTCAAAAAGGAAAACGGTGGGCGTGGAAATCGAGTACAAACGCTCGCTGCAAACTATACTAATCGTAAAAAAAAATTACGAAAAAAATCCGGGAAAACAATAATAACATAAATCTGCATAAAACCAGACATTAAAATTCAATATTCCAAAATTACGGAAAAAAGAACACAAAGGTAAATTTCAAAAGAACAAGGCCTTCCCCGGCCAAGCGTATCAGCGTTCCCACAAAAGCGCGATCGGGATAAGGGGAAACCATAATAAAACGCAATTAATCTTTCCGGTGAGTAGAGCGTAAAATGCCTGCTTTAGACGCCACGGCAGGAAAGCGCTGAGGATAGCCGTCGATATGCTCTGCGTATAACCACACACACCCTTAGTATAAAGATATAGCTTAAATTCGGATAAATACACTTTCGCAACATTTTCATTAAAAAAAAAGATGATAAATACTGATAATGAAATTGGTGATGATATGGACACTCATGAAATATCAGAAACGAAATTATAAAAAACTACAAGATAAATGAGTACACCGAAGGCAGGCAAAAAACATCGTCAGAATACCCCATTCGCTATGAATCCTAATTTACTATTTGCTTCCTCCTCCTCATGTGTATTCTGATCCATCCGTCTCGACTTTCTCCGCCGGTCGCAGCCACACAAGGGAAACAACAACAAAAACAAATGGCAAACAAGGACACAGAGCACGTGGGGGAAACGCAGACACACTGGAGGTCGGTCAGTTTCCAAAGCGAGGCACACCAGGAAACAAAGGTCTCCCCTCCTCCCTCCCCCTACCACTACCACTACAACACAGACCAAATCCCCTTCTCCCCCCCCCACCCTCCAGAACAAATCCCCATCCCCCTCCACTTCCAAGAACAACCCCCCTCCCTATTCCTCCAACAAAGCTCCTCATCCCAAGAACAAATCCCCTCCCTATCCCTATATCACCCCCACCCCTCCCCTCCCCGTATCCCAACCTACCCATAGGACAATGATACCCCCCATCCCCTCCCCACCCCTCAGCTGCCCAACATGTTACCCTTGCGAGCGGCGGCCGCGTTGCCGTGACCCACTGCCCGTCCAGCGTGCCCAGACGGGGTCAAGGGTCAAGCTTTCCTTCCTCCCCCCCCCCCTTCCCCAATATGACATCTGCAGGGTCGCGTCTGGAGACTGGGCAAGCAGGCAAGCCCGGGTCCGGAGATATTATAATAAATTAGTTTTTTGCCTTCATTTGCATAACTAGCTACGCGCGCGAGTCCCCGTGTATGTGTAAGCGTTTTCTTACATATGCATTATAAATATTAATTCCCTTCGGCCTGTCGCTGGCTGTCGTAAAATCCAATATTCAACAGCCATTCCGAGAAAGCGGAGAGGCAGAGAGAAAAAAACACATGAATAAATAAACAAATACAAAAATAACATGGGAAATAACCTCCAGAAGGAAAAAAACAGAGAGAGAGAGAGAAACGTCAACCTCAAATAGAGACAACATATAAACAAGAGAATAAAATGTGCAAGGAAATCAAAATAGTCCCTCCTGGTCCCCCTGCCCCTAACCCCCACCCCCCTCCCGGAACAGCCCATCCGGCCATGACACCTCCTCCTCCTGTGACAAAGAAAGGTTGATTTCTGAAGGGGTGGAAGGAGGGGGCAGAGGGGGGGGGTTAAAGGGGAGGGTAGAGGGGGGATGAAAGAAGGAGAAGAAGGGGGTGGAAGGAAGGGGAAAGAAGGGGCAGAGGGGGGGTGGAAGGAGAAGAGAAGATGGGGACAGAGGAGGGTAAAAGGAGGGGGTAGAGGGGGTGGAAGGAGGGGGAAGAAGGGGGCAGAGGAGGGGTGGAAGGAGAAGGGAAGCTGGGGACAGAGGAGGGTAAAAGGAGGGGGGCAGAGGGGGGTGGAAGGAGGGGGGAAGAAGGGGGCAGAAGATGATGAAAGGAGGGGGCAGAGGGGGCGGAGGGGTATCACCTCTCTGCCCCGATCGTCTTTCATCCTCCATCCTTCATCCTTCACCCTACACCCTCTTCTCCTTCGGGCGTCCGCGGGAGATCAAATGCGATCCGCCTGGAATACTGCGTGGGTGGCGGGACGAAAGGATGGATGGAGGAGAGGGAAGGAAAAGGGGACGGAGGAATGGGTGGAGAGACAGAGGACTGGATAAAAATGGCCGGGTAGATGGATGAAGCGAAGGGGGATGGATGGAATGAACCAGAGAGGATTGCATAATAAATGGATAGATGGAGGGATAGAGTGAGAGGGAATTAAGGAAGAATGAAGAATGAAAAGAAGAATGAAAAATGCTTGGACGGACGATTGAGAAGAGAAAGAAAGATGGATGGAAGAAAGCAGAGAGATGAAAGCATAGATAAATGGGTGCATAGAAAAGGGATGGATAATTACACAAAAAGAAAGTGGGAGGAAAGAGATATTTAGAAAGAGGAAATGGATGGATGGAAAGTGGAAGGAAAGAGAAATTCAAAATGAGAGGAAATGAACGAATGGAATGCGGGGAAGACCGAATAAATCGATGGACACATATGGAAAAAAAAGTTAGCAGACGGATGGGTAAGAGGTGTTTAATATAAAAAAGAAATGGATGACGAACTCGGCAAAACGGATAGACGGATGAAGATAAAGATAAAGATGGATGGAAAAAAAACAGAAATACGACGGAAAACGAAAGCAAGAGAGAGGCACGTGAGCCACAAACCCACGAGATGAAAGCATGAATTAATAACAACATGTTAGCCCCCCGAAGTGACCCGGCGACTGGCCTCATACTCTCCCTCTTTCAAGACGATGACGATAAACAAAAGGTCACGTGATATCCCTCCCTCTTCCCCCTCCCCCCTCCCCCTTCATCACCTTACCCTCACCCCCTCCCCAAGAGTGTGACGAGAGATAAGGCGTCGCGGGCGAAAAGGGTGACGCGAATGCACACACGGCAGGGACGTTATCCTGGCGAGGGTGAAAGCGACGCGGGCGGCGAGGGAGCCCGGCGGCGGCGGCGGCGGCGGGCGGGGAGCTGCAAAGAACGCTGTCCCCGCGAGGAAATTTGAGAAAGGGGGGAGGGAGGGGGAGGGGGATGGAGGGGAAGAAAACGGGTGCGGGGAGGGGAGGGGAAGAAATGAGGGAGGGGGAGGAGGGAGAAGGAGGAGGGGAAGCAAGGAAGAAGAGGGCAAAACTTCCGGAGTTGTGGTCGGAGGAGGTATCACGACTCTCCCAGACTCATATACATACCAACGCATTTAGACTACAAACGCACGCACACAGACACACACACACAGACACACACACACACACACACACACACACACACACACACACACACACACACACACACACACACACACACACACACACACGCCCACACATACACACACACACAACACAAACTGCAGCTCGCCTCATCACCTCCCCTACAGCAATAAGGCTCAACTCCCCATAGATAACGTATCGCAGACCGTCCTTAAGCGACGATAAAAAAGAGGGCAGCCGCAAGATACAGGTAGGCAGTCGAATCCTGAGAGACATAAAACAGAAGTGAGGGGAAAGGCGAGACAGGATATGGAATTATGAGAGAGGGGAGAAATACGAGGCATACAGAGGGTTACTGATGCCATGAAGAGAGAGGGAGGGGACGGGCGATAGGAAGAGGGGAGACGGTACTAAAGGAAGATTTGAGGAGAGCGGGTGGGAGGGGAAGCGGAGCGACGGAGAAAGAGGGAGAGAGGGAGAGATGAGATGGGTAAAAGAAAGAGAAGAAAGGAAAGGAAGAAGACGAGAGATGAAGAGTGTAAAAAAGGAAGAAACCAAGAAAGAAAGAGAGAAAAAGAGCAGAAAGAAAGAAAGAAAAAGAGAAATAGAGAGAGAGAGAGAGAGAGAGAGAGAGAGAGAGAGAGAGAGAGAGAGAGAGAGAGAGAGAGAGAGAGAGAGAGAGAGAGAGAGAGAGAGAGAGAGAGAGAGAGAGAGAGAGAGAGAGAGAGAGAGAGAGAGAGAGAGAGAGAGAGAGAGAGAGAGAGAGAGAGAGAGAGACTAACGCTCCCCCAAAAGCCGCACACCCAACCAGAGCTCGCGGAGAGAGGGGACGCGGGCGCGCGGAGATGGGCGCCCGGTGGGGTCGAGAGGCACCTTAGAAAAACAACACCCAACACCGGAACGTGACCTCTGCCCACTGTATTTCCGGGTTGTAGTCCCTCCCCTCCCGGTCTCTTTTTTCTCCCCCCCTCTCTCTCTCCCCCTCTTCCTCTCTCTTTCTCTCTTCCCCTATTACCTTCCTCCTCTCCCCTTGCGGCGCGTTACCCGTCTTTTGTTTCCGCGACCCGCTCTCCCGCCTCTTTCGATTCACATGCTCATATCCGCTCCCACACCGGCGGCTACCTGACACTCCATTCATCAATTCAAAGCGCCACTTTAACGAACAAGAAGTGCAAGCTCCTTCGCTTTATCATGGCACCATTCAGCGGGAGGCCTTTGCTGATATTCGGTCATATCGTATTCTGCGTTGATTAATGAGTCATGGAGATGTCTCTTTTTAATTCTTGCATCCGTTTATTCAATCTATGTATTCTTCAACACGAAAATTAACGGTCTACACGTACTCCCTAACCCTAAACAGTCTAACAAGCGGGTCATCAACTACCTGGGAGTTGTGGCGTGAAAAACGAATTTGACAGCCCTTCTCAAGCACTTTCTAACCGACACCTTTTGGGAGCTTATTATCCCTTTTACAGCGCTTTCCATGCCCGGACGCACACACGCTCCTACACGCAAATGCGTGCGTAACATACACAGACACACGC
>NC_091549.1:37247176-37257176 GCF_042767895.1 Penaeus vannamei
AAGCACATACACGGCCTTGGAGCCTACCCTCTTCGCGTGTGTCAGTCCTGGTCGGCCGGCTGTTGTAGTCCTGGTCTCGACGATGCGTTCGGGTTGTGGCTTCGATGCGTATTTGGGATGAGCGGGATTGCCGGCATGCGGTTCATGAGGTGGGAGATGTTGCAGGTGGGACGGGACGATCGGTGCCCCTTCTTCCTCCCCCCCTTCGCCCTCCCTCTCTTTCTCTGCGTACTGCTGTGGTTAACTACCTCTGCTTCCTTCATTATCTCTCTCTCTCTCTCTCTCTCTCTCTCTCTCTCTCTCTCTCTCTCTCTCTCTCTCTCTCTCTCTCTCCACACACACTTTTGCACACATCACACACCATCTTCCCCTCCGTCTCCTTCTTCCTCTCTCATCTCCCTCTTTCCCTTTTTCGCTCCCTCTCTACTTTTTTCACATTTAAAGAGAAATCCATCTTTATTTTCTTTAATTCCGTGTTGGAGGCGACTCGAAATTACAATTAAGAATCAGCTACACACCGGAAGTCATAAACAATCAAACGAAAGAAGTATTTCTCCCCTACAATTAAAACGTCATTATCCAAAATTAATGACAATTACCGTAG
Organism: Penaeus vannamei; assembly: GCF_042767895.1. Lineage (NCBI taxonomy): Eukaryota > Metazoa > Arthropoda > Malacostraca > Decapoda > Penaeidae > Penaeus > Penaeus vannamei. The sequence goes on from NC_091549.1 coordinate 37,247,781, forward strand.
AGTTGTACGCTTCAATGTCAAGGTTGTGACATTGCGGTTCGGGTGGTGTGGTATGGCGTGGTATGAGTCGTTGTGGTGTGGTATAGCGTGGTATGAGTCGTTGTGGTGTGGTATAGCGTGGTATGAGTCGTTGTGGTGTGGTATAGCGTGGTATGAGTCGTTGTGGTGTGGTATAGCGTGGTATGAGTCGTTGTGGTGTGGTATAGCGTGGTACGAGTCGTTGTGGTGTGGTATAGCGTGGTATGAGTCGTTGTGGTGTGGTATAGCGTGGTGGTATGAGTCGTTGTGGTGTGGTATAGCGTGGTGGTATGAGTCGTTGTGGTGTGGTATAGCGTGGCGGTACGAGTCGTTGTGGTGTGGTATAGCGTGGTGGTACGAGTCGTTGTGGTGTGGTATAGCGTGGTGGTACGAGTCGTTGTGGTGTGGTATAGCGTGGTGGTATGAGTCGTTGTGGTGTGGTATAGCGTGGCGGTGTGAGTCGTTGTGGTGTGGTATAGCGTGGCGGTACGAGTCGTTGTGGTGTGGTATAGCGTGGTGGTATGAGTCGTTGTGGTGTGGTATAGCGTGGTGGTATGAGTCGTTGTGGTGTGGTATAGCGTGGTATGAGTCGTTGTGGTGTGGTATAGCGTGGCGGTATGAGTCGTTGTGGTGTGGTATGGCGTGGTATGAGTCGTTGTGGTGTGGTATAGCGTGGTGGTATGAGTCGTTGTGGTGTGGTATAGCGTGGTGGTACGAGTCGTTGTGGTGTGGTATAGCGTGGTATGAGTCGTTGTGGTGTGGTATAGCGTGGTGGTACGAGTCGTTGTGGTGTGGTATAGCGTGGCTTGGTATGAGTCAGTTGTGTTGTGACATATAAGCGTGGTGGTATGAGTCGTTGTGGTGTGGTATAGCGTGGTGGCATGAGTCGTTGTGGTGGTGGGTATAGCGTGGTATGAGTCGTTGTGGTGTGGTATAGCGTGGTATGAGTCGTTGTGGTGTGGTATAGCGTGGTATGAGTCGTTGTGGTGTGGTATAGCGTGGCGGTATGAGTCGTGGTGTGGTATAGCGTGGCGGTATGAGTCGTGGTGTGGTATAGCGTGGTATGAGTCGTTGTGGTGTGGTATAGTGTGGCGGTATGAGTCGTTGTGGTGTGGTATAGCATGGGAGTATGAGTCGTTGTGGTGTGGTATAGCGTGGTATGAGTCGTTGTGGTGTGGTATAGCGTGGTGGTATGAGTCCTTGTGGTGTGGTATAGCGTGGTATGAGTCGTTGTGGTGTGGTATAGCGTGGTTATGAGTCGTTGTGGTGTGGTATAGCAGTCGGTGGTATCGAAAGTCCTTGTGGTAGTGGTATAGCGTGGTATGAGTCGTTGTGGTGTGGTATAGCGTGGTTATGAGTCGTTGGATGGTGTGGTATAGCGTGGTATGAGTCGTTGTGGTGTGGTATAGCGTGGTATAAGTCGTTTGTGGTGTGGTATAAGCGTGGCGGTATGAGTCGTTGTGGTGTCGTATAGCGTGGTATGAGTCGTTGTGGTGTGGTATAGCGTGGCGGTATGAGTCGTTGTGCTGTGGTATAGCGTGGTATGAGTCGTTGTGGTGTGGTGTAGCGTGGTATGAGTCGTTGCGGTGTGGTATAGCGTGGCGGTATGAGTCGTTGTGGTGTGGTATAGCGTGGCGGTACGAGTCGTTGTGGTGTGGTATAGCGTGGCGGTACGAGTCGTTGTGGTGTGGTATAGCGTGGCGGTACGAGTCGTTGTGGTGTGGTATAGCGTGGCGGTACGAGTCGTTGTGGTGTGGTATAGCGTGGTATGAGTCGTTGTGGTGTGGTATAGCGTGGCGGTACGAGTCGTTGTGGTGTGGTATAGCGTGGTGTATGGAGTCGTTGTGTAGTGTGGTATAGGCGTGGTATGAGTCGTTGTTAGCCGTGTGGTATAGCGTGGCGGTATGAGTCGTTGTGGTGTGGTATAAGCGTGGCGGTACGAGTCGTTGTGGGTGTACGGTATAGCGTGGCTTGGTAACGAGTCGTTGTGGTGTGTGTCGTATAGCGTGGCGGTACGAGTCGTTGTGGTGTGTGGTATAGCGTGGCGGTACGAGTCGTTGTGGTGTGGTATAGCGTGGCGGTACGAGTCGTTGTGGTGTGGTATAGCGTGGCGGTATGAGTCGTTGTGGTGTGGTATAGCGTGGTATGAGTCGTTGTGGTGTGGTATAGCGTGGTATGAGTCGTTGTGGTGTGGTATAGCGTGGCGGTATGAGTCGTTGTTGTGGTGTGTGGTATAGCGTGGCGGTACGAGTCGTTGTGGTGTGGTATAGCGTGGCGGTATGAGTCGTTGTGGTGTGGTATAGCGTGGCGGTACGAGTCGTTGTGGTGTGGTATAGCGTGGCGGTACGAGTCGTTGTGGTGTGGTATAGCGTGGCGGTACGAGTCGTTGTGGTGTGGTATAGCGTGGTATGAGTCGTTGTGGTGTGGTATAGCGTGGTATGAGTCGTTGTGGTGTGGTATAGCGTGGTGGTATGAATCGTTGTGGTGTAGTATAACGTGGTGGTGTGAGTCGATGCGGTGTGGTATAGCGTGGTGGTATGAGCCGTTGTGGTGTAGTATAGCGTGGTGGTGTGAGTCGATGCGGTGTAGTATAGCGTGGTGGTACGAGTCGTTGTGGTGTGGTATAGCGTGGTGGTGTGAGTCGATGCGGTGTGGTATAGCGTGGCGGTACGAGTCGTTGTGGTGTGGTATAGCGTGGTATGAGTCGTTGTGGTGTGGTATAGCGTGGTATGAGTCGTTGTGGTGTGGTATAGCGTGGCGGTATGAGTCGTTGTGGTGTGGTATAGCGTGGCGGTACGAGTCGTTGTGGTGTGGTATAGCGTGGCGGTACGAGTCGTTGTGGTGTGGTATAGCGTGGCGGTACGAGTCGTTGTGGTGTGGTATAGCGTGGCGGTACGAGTCGTTGTGGTGTGGTATAGCGTGGCGGTACGAGTCGTTGTGGTGTGGTATAGCGTGGCGGTACGAGTCGTTGTGGTGTGGTATAGCGTGGTATGAGTCGTTGTGGTGTGGTATAGCGTGGTATGAGTCGTTGTGGTGTGGTATAGCGTGGCGGTATGAGTCGTTGTGGTGTGGTATAGCGTGGCGGTACGAGTCGTTGTGGTGTGGTATAGCGTGGCGGTACGAGTCGTTGTGGTGTGGTATAGCGTGGCGGTACGAGTCGTTGTGGTGTGGTATAGCGTGGCGGTACGAGTCGTTGTGGTGTGGTATCAAAGCGTGGCGGTACGAGTCGTTGTTGTGTGGTATAGCGTGGTATGAGTCGTTGTGGTGTGGTATAGCGTGGTATGAGTCGTTGTGGTGTGGTATAGCGTGGCGGTGTGAGTCGTTGTGGTGTGGTATACCGTTGTGGTGTGAGTCGCTGCGGTGTGGTATAGCGTGGTGGTATGAGTCGTTCTGGTGTGGTATAGCGTTGTGGTGTGAGTCGCTGCGGTGTGGTATAGCGTGGTGGTATGAGTCGTTCTGGTGTGGTATAGCGTTGTGGTGTGAGTCGCTGCGGTGTGGTATAGCGGTAATTGGTACGAGTCGCGTTGTGGTGTGGTATAGCGTGGTGGTATGAGTCGTTGTGGTGTGGTATAGCGTGGCGGTACGAGTCGTTGTGGTGTGGTATAGCGTGGTATGAGTCGTTGTGGTGTGGTATAGCGTGGTATGAGTCGTTGTGGTGTGGTATAGCGTGGCGGTATGAGTCGTTGTGGTGTGGTATAGCGTGGCGGGCTGACGAGTCGTTGTGGTGTGAGGTATAGCGTGGCGGTACGAGTCGTTGTGGTGTGGGTATAGCGTGGCGGTATGAGTCGTTGAGGTGTGGTATAGCGTGGCGGTACGAGTCGTTGTGGTGTGGTATAGCGTGGCGGTACGAGTCGTTGTGGTGTGGTATAGCGTGGCGGTACGAGTCGTTGTGGTGTGGTATAGCGTGGCGGTACGAGTCGTTGTGGTGTGGTATAGCGTGGCGGTACGAGTCGTTGTGGTGTGGTATAGCGTGGTGGTACGAGTCGTTGTGGCACTATGGCCAGGTGTTGTGTGATGTAGCGCGGAATTTTGGCCAACGTGGCACCGTGGTCCAGTGAGGTGGGTTGTAATGAGGGTTTGCGGCCCTGCGTTGTGTCGTAGCTGTACTGTGGAGTGGTATTGTGGCATGATGCGGAGTGACGTAGCATGACACTGTGGTCCAGCCTGGTGTGGCGTGGCCCGTGGGTAGTGTGGCAAGCGGTAGAAGCCCTGGAACCCGGCGACTTTTCCCGCCCACGTCAGCTCTCTCCGTGGTAACGCCCATACCCCGCAGGTCACACACACACACACACCCGTACACATACATGTACACATGACTGGCCCCGCCCACACCGACCTACACCGACCGACACCTACGTTCTAACCTCCGCACACGGGGGCACGGTCGTCGTCGCCGCCCGGACCTCGCCAGAGAAGGAGGGCGGAGTTAAACAGCAAAAATACAAGGGAAATGTAAATAACAGAAATAATAATAATAATAATAATAATAATAATAATAATAATAATAATAACAATAACAGAAACATAAACAATAATAATGATAATGATAAAATAATAATAATAATATCAATAATGATATCAATAATTATCATTATTATCATTTTATCACTATTATAACCATTATCATTATCATTATTATTATCATGATTATAATAATTCCAATCATCATCACTATTATAGATATAATTATTGTTGTTAACATGATTATTATTATTAATAATATCATTATTAATAATAAGAAGAATAATATACTATAATAACAATAATAAATAATAATACATAATAACAATAACAATTACAAAAATAACAAAAACAATAATTCAAAATGACAATAATAACAACAATAAAAAGAAATAAAACGAAGTAGAAACAATATTAACAATACCAATATGCCCTTCCCTCACACCACAACCCAACGCACGAGCCTGATCAGCTGACCACGAAAGCCCGCCCCGAGAACATCTTTTCGGCTTCGACTTGGCTTCGAGGCTCGTCCGAAGGCAGTTTGAGAGCAACCGACCTTGTGAAAAGTCAAACTGGAAGGTAGGTCGATAGATGGTGATAAAGAGAGGGAGAGGGAGGGAGGGAGGGAGAGAAGGAGGGAGGGAAGGAGGGAGAGAAGGAGGTAGAGAAGGAGGGAGGGAAGGAGGGAGAGAAGGAGGGAGGGGGGGGGGAAGGAGGTAGAGACGGAGGGAGGGAGGGGGAAGGAAGGCAGAGTAGGGAGAGAGGGAGAGAGAGTGAGAGAGAGAGAGAGAGAGAAGAGAGAGGAGAGAGAGAGAGGAGAGAGAGAGAGAGAGAGAGAGAGAGAGAGAGAGAGATTTGATTTGATTTGAAAAACATTTATTTACAGAGCAGTTTACATGCCCTGTAAAAAGCCAGGGAAAGATGGCCGAGCATCTACCCAATCTGGCTGAACTTATACTGACTTAAGGGCCAAAGTCAAACATTAAGTATACATGCCTGAAGGACTGCACCTTAGTGCTCACCTTATTTGTTATCTATGTAATAACTGAAAAAAACGCATATACACGATTTTACAAAAATGAACAATGATTCAGTAATTCTTGATATTCCATTGTGGTACACTTAAAGTCACTGTGGGCCATCATTTGTCACCTGATTTTCAAGTTCTACAGGCTGTAGAAGGGTAAACCGTTGTCCAAAGAGCACTGAAAACATTTTTTCCTGGAATTGTAACTGTTGAGCAAATTGTTGCTGCATCATGAGCATCATTTGTTCTATTTTCTGCATCAGCATTTGCAGTAGGTCCTGTCTTCCCTGTGGAGTCGGCGGTGGCACTAAAGCAGGTGCAGAAGCCGAAACTGCTGTGTGTGCTGAGACATGTGGAGTAGATGTTGCCGAAAGCTTGATGTCAGTGTTGAAGCAGGTTCTGAGAGTCGATGCCGAAGTAGCAGGAGCTGGAAACTGTCACTGAAGGGGCTGAAGCAAGACCTTGAAGCTGGCGCTGGAACAGGAGCTGAAGCTGGCGCTGGAGAAGGAGCTGGTAAGCTGGCACTGAAGGGGCGCTGAAGCGAGACCTTGAGGCTGGCGCTGGAGCAGGAGCTGATGCCGATAGTACGGCTGGAGAGATTTTACTTTCAGGCATACCTCGCCACATTTTTCTCCTCCCAAGCTGGGGGAATTCGGCCTCATCGTTAAGACGAGGGGAAATGGCTTGGGATTGCGAGAAGGCAGAACAGCCTGTAGCTTCTTTAGCATTTTTTTCTATCGTTCGGATAGTATTCACATAATGGAGAGTCTGCATATGTCACATATGTTCAAGTCTACAGCTGACTAATTTACTAGGGAGTTGAATACCCTGTGCGATTTTTTAGGGCACTCCATGCTCATATGAGCGGCCGTGCAGTACCGAACAGCGCGGCTCCTCGCGGGGACAGGCGCGTGCCCCGTGCCCCCGTCTGGAACAGTTGGCGCAAAATGGAATTGAGGATTTGAAGGAACTAGCGCACCTGAAAGGTGCCATGCCCTCCAGCCAATTTTGATGGTTTGGGGGATTTTTCTCCCCTTCATATAAGTGATAATGAGCCGCTGTGTCATTCTACCGTTAAATTGAATGCGTTTAGCGTGTATAATCTTTTCATTGTATTCGGTGACACTCCACATGGTGTCAATTTCCCTCGGGACATCGAACACAACGATGTTAGTGCAGCAAGTCCTCTGCCATAAGCTCTGCTCAAACAGAGGATTTCTCCTGCCGCTCCGGTCATTGTAGTTATACGTTTAAGAATTTCTTCATTCTTACAGCGTACGTAGATATTATTTCACGACCTAGTCTTAATTCTAGAGGCTCCTTTAGTCTTGTTATAAGGAGCCATCTTCATGTACACTTGAGACACCCAACGGTATTTGTCCCCATGCGTCACTAGCTTCGTGTCCCTCCTGAAATAGGCACACATATGGCTGGGGGATACAAGTTCTTGCAGAACTCATTACTCAATTGTCTTTTTGCTTTTTTCTTTGTTCGTTCGTTCTCAGTATTCGTATCACTTGCTGAGATGTCCATCCTCCGTCAACAGAGAAAACTGCTTGGCGGAGTAGCTTCATTGTATACACAGGTGTTCTGAGGTCAGAATTCATTCGCTTTGAAATGTCGCACACAAACAGACCTCACCTATTTACTTGGGTGCGGTTAGCGTAGAGACCGCACAGATTTACCTGCTCGTAACTACACATATATCTGGTTTGAATTCATTAATGTTTTTCCACTTTCACTGTAAATAGCTTTTGATCCTCATAGATATTTCATGAACATGGCCCCGCACGCGTTCACTAGAAATCGAAAGGACTCTGTCGGCCCCATCGGCTGGGTGATCAGGCAGGCAGAGGTCACACCAGGTCACAGGAGGGAAAAAAGTCACGTCGTCTACTCTCTATGATGGTTGGTACGAGAACTGAGAGAAAGAAAGAGAGAGAGAGAGAGAGAGAGAGAGAGAAAGAAAGAAAGAAAGAAAGAAAGAAAGAAAGAGAAAGAAAGAGAGAGAGAGAGAGAGAGAGAGAAAGATAGAGAAATAGAGAGAGAGAGAGAGAGAGAGAGAGAGAGAGAGAGATAGAGAGAGAGATAGAGAGAGAGAGAGAGAGAGAGAGAAGAGAGAGAGAGAGAGAGAGAGAGAGAGAGAGAGAGAGAGGGAGAGAGAGAGAGAGAGAGAGAGAGAGAGAAAGAGAGAAAGAGAGAAAGAGAGAGAGGGAGAAAGAGAGAGAGAGGGCGAGAGAGAAAGAGAGAGGGAAAAAAAGAGAAAGAGAGGGACAGAGAGAGAGAGAGAGAGAGAGAAAGAGAGAGAGAGAGAGAGAGAGAGAGAGACAGTCAGAACAGAGAAAGAAAACAGAAGCGCAGGACCAGATCACCTATGACCTGCCTGTCACTCGCAGGTCACCCGCTACCCACCTGTGTTCCCTACCTGGTCGTGTCGCTAATCTCATCCCCAACACCCCAGGAACAGCTGATAACACCACAACACGGCAAAAACAGAATGTATGAAGCGGACGGCAGGAGGGCGACACCCCCCCCCCCTTCGTAGCGGGACGCCTTCGTGTACAATCAACTTTCCTGTTGAATTTTCCCTGTTCTACTTGTCGACTTATTTTCATAAATCCAAACACCCCGATACCTTTACTTTTTGCCGTTCGAAAAGAAAATCTAAGAGTATTTATTTTACGCCCAATGCTATTTACCCGCTCAGCACATTGAATGTATCATATCTTTGCAATCATGTTTTCCACAAATGGCGCCAAGGGAAAACTCGTTGACATTCTACAACGGCCGCAAAAAAGGAGCTTCAGCTGAATAAACAGAAAAAAACATGTTACAAAACTAAATGTCTTTAAAGAATTCTGGGAAAATTATAATAAAATTATATGAGCACGATATAGACGAACAGAATATGCCTTGCATTCGACGCCCAGAGAGAGAGAGAGAGAGAGAGAGAGAGAGAGAGAGAGAGAGAGAGAGAGAGAGAGAGAGAGAGAAAGAAAGAAAGAAAGAAAGAAAGAAAGAAAGAAAGAAAGAAAGAGAGAGAGAGAGAGCAAAGCCGACTTTCCACCCGCTCTCGAGGGCGCAAGGTCGACGGTCGAGGCCCGACACTCGAGCCGCCAGCCCGACACCTTCGCGCTGATGAAGAGCAGAGCGACAGCGCCAACCCTCCGATTATCCGCCGCTGTCACTCTTGGCTCCGACATCGCGCGCCAAAATGACCCCCGTGAGCTATTTCGGACTCCCATTATGGCGCAAGTACTTCGCCGGCTGCCATGTTTCCCATTTCATCTCTCACGTAAACCCCCTTTGTTGTTACGCCGATCAAGATCAACAAGGGCGTGTTTACTCAGAAGGTGAAAATATGAATACTTAGCCTAGATGATGACAGGCCGCTCGTCAATCACAATCGCGCTCACCTGAGGAAATAGAAATAGAAAATAACCACCTGTGACAATAAAGATTTCATCATATTTCTACATGTCCCACACACACGTGTGTGTGTGTGTGTGTGTGTGTGTGTGTGTGTGTGTGTGTGTGTGTGTGTGTGTGTGTGTGTGTGTGTGTGTGTGTGTGTGTGTGTGTGTGTGTGTGTGTGTGTGTGTGTGTGTGTGTGTGTGTGTGTGTGTGTGTGTGTGTGTGTGTGTGTGTGTGTGTGTGTGTGTGTGTGTGTGTGCTGAAAATACTCATTTTCCCAAACTCCACGCGCAGAATGTAATGCACGTCCAACCTAAAGACAAGAGAAGAGAAACCACACACACACACACACACACACACACACACACACACACACACACACACACACACACACACACACACACACACACACACACACACACCAATCACACAGAGGCCACTGCGCATCAGGTTACCCGCCGAATGCCACCGGA
>NC_091549.1:37262176-37267176 GCF_042767895.1 Penaeus vannamei
AGGGGGGCGGGTAACACGGCCTCCTAAATGAGGAAGTTAATGACCAATTAAGTGTCTTCTGTAACCGGGGTAATGGCTTGTTTGTTTGCCGAATGGGCCCCGTCATTGTTACCCCAAAGTTACCTAAGGCCACTGTTACCTTACTACCACATTACCGTTACTATTACCCTCACTTTCATATTACCGCCACTTCATCTTGTTACCTCACATCACTGAATCACACCCACCCACAGTTCCATGCCGTCACAATCACCTCGCAGCACTGTATCCCGCCGTCGCTGTTATCACACCATCATATTTTACCTCACCCTCACACCGCCATTCTCTACCTCGCCTACCTTACCGTCGCTGTTCCCTTCATGCGTCAACCTGAATGCGATTTGTCCCGAGTTGATTTCCTCCTCAATTTGCAAAGTCGCTTCATCAGTCGTCGGCGAATTAGCGGTTTGTAGGACGCGGCGAATGGGCGGGATGGGGCGGTAACGATGATGGTGGGAAAGAAAGAAAAAGATAATGGTGGGAAAGAGAGAAAAAGATAACGATGGGAGAGGAAGAAAAGAGGGAAAGGAGGAGGGAGAGAGGAAGAGAAAGGGGGGGGGGAGAAAGGGGGTGAAAAAGAAGAAGAGGGTCATGGAAGGACATAGAAGACCAGTGGAAGAGTGAGAGAAAGGGAGAATCTAAATAAGGTTAGGAAGAAATGAAAAAAGAGAAGAAAAAGGAGAGGAAGTTAAAATAACTGAAAGAAGAGAAAGCAAAAAGGAAAAAGACAGAAGTCAGGAAACAAGGAAAAGAAAGAAAAAAAAGAAAAGAAGAAGAAGAGAAGCTGAGAAAAACGATAAAAAGGAAAACAAGAAAAAAAACGCGGAAAAAAACGAGAACAAAAGAACCAACGAAATACCTCCCAAAAATAGGGGAAAAACAACAAGGAAAAAAAAAGATAAACGTAAAAAAAGAGAAAGCATCGCTATCTCCCCCCAACGAAAAGAAAGCACAAGGGAAAAACAGGTGCCCGGGAGGAGGAACCGAAGGCACGACCCCCTCCCGGCGCATGACCCAGCACGATCGCATTGTACGACCTGACGACCGTTACGCAGGAGACGCATTCCTCCGGGGCCGAGACCGAGCCCGTAAAGACGTCACGCCGCTTATCTGTAAAGCCTTTAATTGCGTGATGCAGGAGGGTCCCGTCCGCTGTTATTTTCTTTTCTTTTTCTTTCGCACTCTTGATTTTCTTTATTTTCAGCCCAGTTTATTCCTTTTATTAATTCTTCCTTTTCCTGTTATATTATAATAATTATAACAATAATGAGGATGATAATTATAGTGATAATAATTATAATAATGATAATGATGATAACAATTATAATGCTGATGATGATAATAATTATAATAATAACAGCAACGGTAATACTGACAATAATATAATGATTTTTAGTATTATCATTACTATCACCATTATCATCATCGCCATCATCGTCACTATCTTCAACCTTATTCCTCCTCCCATTCCACCACTTTTATTCCCTTCCTCCTGCTCCTCTTATGTTCCCGGCTCCGTCACGCACGGACGAAACTGGAAGCTAAATATAGATTTCCGGGCTGCATCATGAGCTACACTTCCGGCCCAATTTCATGCTGTAATTACTTTCTGATCTAGTTTTCACCCGCCTTCGCCCCCGAGCCGCAGAAACCAAACGGACCTGCATCTCTCGTTGCTAATTTGTCTACCAGCAGACGACAGATATTTAAAACTTGTTTTTTCGTCTTTTCGTCCAGCGCGTTTGTTTTACGGGGCCACTAAACGGCACTCGAAGCCACTGCGCTTAATCTGTCTCGTAATTCTTGAAATCGGGATTCAAGGTAGTAAATGACGTCCTTAAAATAGGGCGCACTTCTGTGACGTCAAATACGAATATGCAATACAACAATCCTTCGTGGACTATCAAAATAAAAACGGCTCATTACAATATAAGCAACACTAATTACGTCATTTAGACATAAAAACCGCTGGTTGGCAGAGCCGCGGTGCAGACTGAAAAAGGTTACATAATTCAGAGCTGCCTCAAAAGGTCGAGTGGGTAGCGGGCGGGCCGATAGCATGCCACATGGGCATATTAAGAGGCTTAAATAAGTCAAGAGATCTAATGGGTCGACGGGTATATAAGAGGGAGAGTAATGGCGCAGGCGTGACTCTGATAATGGACACGGCCACGCATCAAACCTCAGGGGTATTTGGCCACAGAATGATGGTGATGGATCCCGCGGCCGTCGCCCAACTCTTCCGATCCATTTTCGCCGACTGGGGTGATTCGCGAGGTGTCCCGGCGGCGGGCGCTCGATCCCAATCCCTCTCGGCGCGGAGGGATTCGATTATTATGACAAGGCCACGTCGAGGAGGAATCCCTCTTTATTCACGGCCAGAAGGGCGCGTCTGGCCGTAAATTGGCTGAGGGGGACGACTTTGGACCCGACAGGCAGGTGGCGGCGATGAGAGGGGACGACCAGATGTGGATAGACGCCAGTACTCAAGACAGGTGGGTGTTCGCACAGACGCACATACACTCTTTCTTTATCTCTCTCTCTCTCTCTCTCACTCTCTCTCTCTCTCTCTCTCTCACTCTCTCTCTCCCTCCCTCCCCCTCTCTCTCCTTCTCCCTCCCCCCTCTCTCTCCCTCTCCCTCTCTCTCTCCTCTCCCTCCCCTCTCTCTCCCTCTCCCTCCCTTCCTCTCCCTCTCCCTCCCTCTCCCCCTCTCTCTCTCTTCTCTCTCTCTCTCTCTCTCTCTCTCTCTCACTCTCTCTCTCACTCACTCACTCACTCACTCTCTCTCTCTCTCTCTCTCTCTCTCTCTCTCTCTCTCTCTCTCTCTCTCTCTCTCTCTCTCTCTATGTCTATCTCTCTCTCCCTCCCTCCCTCCTCCTCCCTCCTCCTCCCTCCTCCTCTCCTCCTCCTCCTCCTCCCTCCCTCCTCCTTCCTCTCTCTCCCTCTCCCTCTCCCTCTCCCTCTCCCTCTCCCTCTCCCTCTCCCTCTCCCTCCCCCTCCCCCTCCCCCTCCCTCTTCCTCTCTCTCTCTCCCTCTCAAAACATCTCACAGTACGAAGGGGACGCGATCAGATCTGGCTGCCCTCAAACCTCGAGAGCGCGACCGCGAAGGGGCTCATCATCACTCAGCGAGGAGGAGAAAGGGGCAGTGGAGGAGGAGGGGGAGGAAGGGAGGGTGATGATGGTGGAGGAGGAGGAGGAGGACGAGGGAGTGGAGGAGGAGGGCGAGTGGTGGAAGAGGAGAAGAGGGAAGTGGAGGACGACGAGGAGGAGGAGAAGGGGGAGTGGAGGAAGAGAAGGGGGGAGTGGAGGAGGAGGAGGGGAGTGGTGGAAGAGGAGAAGGGTGTGTGTGGAGAAGGAGGAGGAGGAGAAGGGGGAGTGAAGAAAGAGGAGGAGGAGGAGAAGAGGGAGTGGAAGAGGAGGAGGAGGAGGAGAAGGGGAGTGGAGGAGAAGGGTGTTGGAGGAGGAGGAGGGGGATTGGAGGAGGAGGAGGAGGAGGAGGAAGGGAAAGGGGAGCTAGAGGGAAAAAAGTGAAGGAAGAGGAAGAAGAAAAGGAGGCGAAGAAGAGCCGGAGCAGTGCGTCCGACTGCCCTCCTCGCTCACGCCCCGACATTTCCCGCCTGGTGATAACGGCAACTTGGTCTCGGTTCGTGTCCTTTTCACGGGCCATTGCCTTATTTTAAATTAAAAGTCTGGTCGGGCATTTAGTTGGATTAACTTTATTCTCAATCTCGATAGTTCCGTGCTATGTATCATGATGTCCGTTTTCATTGTAAGGTTTGTTCTTTATAATTTCTTTCTGATCTAATAATCAGTAATCCAATGAAGGTTATGCTCATGAAAAATTAAAAATGTTTTACTTCAACGATCATTGAACATGAAATGCATGCGCACGCGCACGCACACGCGCACGCGCACGCACACGCACACACATCCCCGCCAGCAGGGCCACAGTTAATCAGGAAGCAGGGTATTCCTGTTCGACGCCATGCCTGCTTTGGGAGTTGCGTCAACATCTTAATCGGATGTGTAAATATCAGCAAATAGGATTGAAATCCCTGTCTTGCGGTATCAAAGGCTCCGGATCCTCTGGCTTAATCTTTAAACTTAATGACCTCGATGCTCTTTTTTTTCCTCGGGGGAATTTCCCTTCCGTGTTAAGAGTATTTAAAAAAACGCGGGAAATTAGGTTCGAGAGTCGTATATCACCGAATGTTTGTTTTTGGGACTTTACGGTGAGGGAGACTGATAGCAGGTGATAAGAATGGAACAAAAAGATATGCATCAATAAATACTTTTGATCAAAATACATGCTTTAGATTACAAATGTTATTCAGGCTGTTTCAAGGCGAGCTAATCAGACCCGTGATCTAACCGCACGCGCCCTCGAGGCCAAAATCTACACGCTTTCTCCAAATTTTCTCCGTCGACAAAATGCCAGAATAACTGATACATAAAATCATCGCTTCTTGCACCTTAAGTCACTTGAGCCAAGCTTTTCTTTATCCAGGGCCACCGGAAGAAGATTAATAATTCCTGCAGCTTTTCAAGAAACCCCCGCCATGATAAAGTCTGACAAGAATGAGTATCTAAATCCCTATCAATATTAATGTATTTGTGACCTAAATACATAATAAGAAAGGCTATTCTTTTTCCCCGAATGCCATGCGCTTCTAGTTCTGAAACAGCAAAAAATCTCTACGTTTCTCATGATCTTGGGCGCTCGGGAGGGTCCGTCGCTTGGTTTCTTGGCAACAATTCAATTCCAGGTGAACTCGGAGCGTTTAAAAGCAATTTCCTGCCGTTCGCAGCTGGTCTCGACCCGGACTAAATGGTTTTCCAAAGGGCCTCGTTTCTCACGCTGTCTGCCATTTTAGCCTGTGTCAGCGAGCGGATCAGCACATCATGATACGAGGGCGGGAAATACTCTGGCCTATATTATGCCTCGTAAGTGAGTATTT
>NC_091549.1:37277176-37279676 GCF_042767895.1 Penaeus vannamei
TCAAAATGATGAACCTAGTACCGCAAATAAAGATAGCCGAACTGAACAGCAGAACAAAAGCCCTAACTCGAGAGCGCCAGAGCCGAGCGAGGGCCGGAAAGCGCAGCGCCTGAACGGGAGCAGGTGAGCGCGAGTGGGCGCCGGCTGCTCGTTTGACAGGTGCGAGGATCAGTTCCCTCTCGCCGCCCACGCCGCCGCCCGTGACCGCGAATCTGTCAGGATTTTTGGGCGTCGTCATCTCTCTTCTTATGCCTGGTAATGCGATTTTTGTTGTTGTCGTTGTTGTTGTTGTTCTTAGTGCTGAGGGCTGTTTATCGGATTGGTGTGTGTTTGTGTGTGTGTGTTTGTGTGTGTGTGTGTGTGTGTGTGTGTGTGTGTGTGTGTGTGTGTGTGTGTGTGTGTGTGTGTGTGTGTGTGTGTGTGTGTGTGTGTGTGTGTGTGTGTGTGTCCCCTCGTGCGCGCGTAAATGAGAGAAAAAACAGAGAAAGGATAAGAGAAAGAGAGAGAAAGAGAGAGTGAGAGAGAGAGAGTGAGTGAGAGAGAGAGAGAGAGAGAGAGAAAGAGAGAGAGAGAGAGAGAGAGAGAGAGAGAGAGAGAGAGAGAAAGAGAGAAAGAGAGAAAGAGAGAAAGAGAGAAAGAGAGAAAGAGAGAAAGAGAGAAAGAAAGAAAGAGAGATGAAGAAAGAAAGAAAGAAAAAAATAACGAAACGTACGTACGCATGCACGTACCTTACAAAAGCACCTATTTCATCCCATCCTCCTTCTTCGACAACGATCTCCCACTTTCATCCCATTTCCTCGCCTGCGCCCCCTCCCCCCTTCCCGTCACCAATGACCGGAATCAGCCGGAGGGCGACAGATCCCCAATACTGCCCTTCAATGTAAAGCCTTCAGATCTTCCTCGGGGCCCTACTTTTCTCCTCCCTTCCCTCCCCTGCATTTCCCTCCGCGTTCCTTTCCATTTTCTTTTTTTTTCTTTCTTTCAACCCTTTGCACCCTCTCCCCATTCTCTCTCTCTCTCTTTCTTTTCCCGTTCTTTCCTTAGTCTAGCTTCTTTTATCTATCGTCCCGTTCCTATCTATCCTATTCTCCTATTTTACTCTATCCTTCAAGAATTTTCGCAGGTCTCCGCGTCAGTCGCTTTGAGATCTTAGAAATTTATGGGATTATGGAGCCGTTCCCCTCCCTCCCCTCCCTCCCCCCCTCCCCCCGCCACACACATCTCGCTGGTTACTTTCGCGCTAATAAAAGATGTGTGATTTGGCGAGGAATGACAGACCGTGAAATAACGTTCGCGAATTATTTTATGCCGTATCCTTATTCTTCAATGTTTTTTACGTGTCACTCTTTCGCTTATCACCTTTTCTTGTCACATTCATTACAAACATAAAACTTAATAAATAAATACGTAGAGAAAAAATAATCTCTCTATCAGTTTTATCTCTTTTTCTCCCTTCACATCTCTTTTTTATCGCCTCTCATCATTACTCGACGTTCCAACAACGCGAAGGAAAAAATGAACCAAGCGAACTTTTGCGCAGAATGGAGAGATGTAAATCAAGCCTTTAATATCCGATAAAACGCTAATACCAGATGCTGAAGCGAGCAGTTAAATAAAGCAATAATAATGAGGATAGAAAACGCCTGTCCAATACTGCGCTTGATGACGTCATGCAGCTGGACCGCGATTGGTCAATTACGAGGCTAGACATTCGACCAATCACGACGCTTTATCGGCAGCGAGATGAAATATTGGAAGAGGTGGAGAGTTCAGAAAAATTGCGCGCGAAAAAGTGAGAATAAACGAAAGAAAAAACGAACCATGATGATCCGAAACAGAAAAAAAGAGAAAAATGGAAAAAACAAGGAATCCGGAAACGAAAACATAACATAACTGGAAGGGGGAAAAATTAAAGAAAAAATATAATACGCGCAGGGAAAAGAGAAAGACGTTGAATGAAAAAGAAAGGTGGAATAACAGGACTGCGACGAAAAGATTTACGTATGATAATGAAAGCTGATGTTTCATCAGAGATAAGATGGAAACAAAAGAAAGGAGAAGATAACACGAAGTCGGAGATAAAAGAAACATGTGTTAGTGAAAGAGAAAGAGAAGAGATGGAGAACGAGGGAGGAGAGAAATACGAAACGGAAATAAAATGTTAGAAAAAATAAAAGAAATGAATGTAAATAAAGAGAAAATAAATGAATGTAAATAAATAAAAATCGAAACAAATAAATCAACACGGAGACAAAACTAAAACGTGAAACTCGCACGTGCACACACACACACACACACACACACACACACACACACACACACACACACACACACACACACACACACACACACACACACACACACACACGCACACACACACACACAGACCCCCAAGATCCCACCGAGATACGAAATGTGCTAAAATGACCTTGACGAAAAGTACAAAGCTAATCCGCCCATTGCTTGCGACAGCCTTGATGCGGCCTAGCAGTACGTCAGG
>NC_091549.1:37292176-37297176 GCF_042767895.1 Penaeus vannamei
GGCTGTCATAATCTCCCTCCTTCATCTTCATACTTGGGCCTCGGAGCTCAATAGATCACTTCGAATCTGTGTTTCATATGCCAGGACCCTCCACTGTCAGTCATCTCTGTCCAGGTCCTTCATGATGCGCCATTCCGATTCGAATCGTGTCCGCTGCCACGACCTTAAACAGCGACTGTGTTCTGGAAGGTCCCCGGTGACGGTTCCAACAAGACCTTTTGTGCCACACCTTCTCACGGACCCTAGCACATCTACCAGTCCAAAAATTCAAGTAGACTGTCATACTCGATATTCACAAATACAGGCCTTTCCAAAACCCAAATTCCAGCACAGTTATTTCTTTTCAAGTGTTTGCAATCTCCGGCCCGATCATCTGTTCCGTATGGTACCCACGCACCTGCCTGTCAGACCCCGTCCCGCACTGTGACCTGCCTTCTACTACGCCCACACGCACGTCTGCGAGGCGACCTTACATCACGCCTACGCTGGTCACTCGTCTGATACGCTCCACTGAGCAGGTACACTTTACCTGCACACACACATGTAGTAAACGGATGTTAACGACGGGCCAACGAACCTCATTTTTTACACGTGCAAGACAGTCAAACATTTACACTAAGGGACGCCATGGATGAACTTTTCCGCCACGGGATAATTCACGCATATCTGGCAAAGCAAAGCTATCCTCTAACACCGGCGATCTTAAAACACAATCCATCTCTGACAAACCAACTAACCTGACGCAAAAACAACCAAAATACTTCAAGCCAAAGCAACCACGCCACCCAAACCACAAGCAACAGTGCCGTAAGGATCAGGGTTCGAGTTCAGCGTCGCCGCAGGTCAGTGAACCAAGACCCGTACCAAAGAATAGCCGCATCGGACCAAAAGGAGTCTCAGTAGATAACCCAGTGAGCATCATAAATTCCTGCATCGTAAGTCTACCCTTACGGTATCCCGAGCAGGCTAGTTAACCCGACTATTATTATGCAGCAGTTATCATCTGTTGTGCGCGTCCCCTGCGTACATGGTCTCTGTTCTCGACCGCCCTCCTGGCCATGCAAGCAGCAGCCGAAGGAGGGTCTCTGGGCTTTGTCGCCTTTGTTCCTCCGTCAAGATAGACGGGAACACTGGCAATAAATATCTACCTTTGGCAACATAAATGCGACGGCGAACTATCAATTATATGGACTGGCTGGATTTACAAAGGAAGATAAAATGAGAGGAAATCTGAATCAACTCTCTTGCAAATATAGGTCAGTCCGCATGCCTACGAAATACAAAGTGTTCTAATAAGAGCTGTAACCGCCTTCCTTAGCACACGCAAAAACAAAAGTCTAACGCGAGCACGTCTTTCCAAAGGTGAGAATTATAGCCAGCCGCTAAATGGTATCGAGCCTTCATCAGTTCGGTGCCCCACAAGGAACCAGTGTGGGCGGACACCTGGAAAGAAGTGAGTTTGTAAACCTACACTTACTCAGGCATAACTCCATGGCCGTGGCTTTAAATGGCTGCATGGTTACACAGCTTTTTTTTTTTTACCACACTGCGACTCCCTGCACTCGCCAGGACACCTGACAAGATGACCAACATGAGCGCACAATAAATCCTATACGCCTGGCAGGACCACCAGAGATGGTGTGTCATACAAACACACACACACACACACACACACACACACACACACACACACACACACACACACACACACACACACACACACAGATATATATATATATATATATATATATATATATATATATATATATATATATATATATATACATATACTTTTTCATGTATGTGAATATTTTTTCTTTTTTATTCGCTTCATTAAAAAAACATATATCCGATATCCAATTTATTTCTCTTATAAGTAAATTACCACGTCACGATCAAAAGGCTATTTCTTCGTTGCTATTACCTTTCATTCTTATCTACTGATCATACAACCCTTAACATAACCAACCGCGAACTACGCTTCCAAATCCATAGCGCGGGCGACGCTGTGGATAACCAAAATTTCTTTCTGAAGGAAGTATGAGAGCGCGAACTGCCATAAACATAATGATTAAACAGCAAAAAAAGAAAGAAAAAAAGTCCTGAAAAGGATAAAGCTTAGAGTGAAGAGCGAAGGACACGAGAAGCGCGCAGGACACTTGAGTATTCATGATGCGTCTTGATGTAATTAATGCAATCTTCATAAATTAAAATCTATTTTCCTGGTTCCTGTCTTGTACACTTCTACGTATCTTGTTCAACATTTCACCACCCGGGCAACGACCAAAACACCTGAGGTGCTTATTATTCGTAGACTGAAACTGGGCAAAGCACATTCAAAATAACACAGAGATTATCACAACGCACACACAACAATAATATTCTTCATCGTTGTAAAATAATGGCCTGTAAATATGAGCTGCTTTATTTCCCACATGAATTCCAAACACCCTTTTACACTCTTATAAGCTTCTATTTTTTTAACACTTGCTTTCTTATCTATACAACTTTTTGAAGACGACGTGCTACATTAAACATAGCTATTTCGCATCTTAACCTCCGCACCATATGTTTTAGTGAATCGAAAATTCGCGCCAAATAAGGTCTCATAGAGCGCGTATGGGCGGAGGGCCTGAGCATAGTTGCCAACTTTTATTTTTGTTGTCAATATCTCCATTCTATTCAAATTACGCACATCTAGTCATACACACAAGAATTTAAGGACAGAAAAAAACGTGCACGAAGCCACACAGAGAGACACAAAACAAACATACGGTCGCACACAAACACAAATATACACACATTGAAAAAGAAAAAAATAATGTAATTTTCTATAATTCCATTAAGCATCACACCTACATCATTGGTAAATAAGGTTAATATTCATCCCAACTGAGTTCACATTATGCGACACTCACAAGCAGCTTCCTTTCATTAGCATATTTCAGACAACGGCAACAAATACGCCCATGAAATCGCAAATCTAATTTAGGTTTATTGCTACTCTCTCCTCTGGCTGCAGCGGCGGCCATTCGCAAAGAGAATGTTAAAACGTCGACACTTTTGTGGTCCATCTATGCAAATTAGTGAAGGACTGTATTGCACTTTTTTCCAGGGGGTTATAACGACTCAATGAAAGTAGGCGATTTTTTAATATTCTGGAGGATATGATACCTGAGCATTAACTCTACGGGATGGAAACGTCCATTTTGACAAGTGGGGTATATAAATTTGCTTAACTTAACTAAACCGATTTCGTTTTCTTTCTTTTGCTAGTGGTAGAGTATCGACACAGACACACAGAGAAGAGACTGGTGTGCACAGGTAAATGCACATGCACGTACACAAATAGACACCCAAATACACAAACACAGACGCACACATCCAGACACAGGCGCACACATACACAGACACAGACGAACACTTACACATATACACACATACACATACATACAGTTTGCGAGAGAGTGAGAGAGAGAGAGAGAGAGAGAGAGAGAGAGAGAGAGAGAGAGAGAGAGAGAGAGAGAGAGAGAGAGAGAGAGAGAGAGAGAGAGAGAGAGAGAGAGAGAGAGAGAGAGAGAGGGAGAAAGAGAGAGAGAGAGAGACAGAGAGACAGAGAGAGAGACAGAGAGAGAGAGAGAGAGACAGAGAGAGTTTAGAGAGAGAGAGAGAGAGAGAGAGAGAGAGAGAGAGAGAGAGAGAGAGAGAGAGAGAGAGAGAGAGAGAGAGAGAGAGAGAGAGAGAGAGAGAGAGACAGACAGAGAGAGAGAGACAGACAGGCAGAGAGAGAGAGAGACAGAGAGAGAGATAAACAGAGAGAGAGAGACAGAGAGAGAGAGAGAGAGAGAGAGAGAGAGAGAAAGAGAAAGAGAGAGGGAGAGAGAGAGAGAGAGAGAGAGAGAGAGAGAGAGAGAGAGAGAGAGAGAGAGAGAGAGAGACAGACAGACAGACAGACAGAGAGAGAGAGAGAGAGAGAGAGAGAGAGAGAGAGAGAGAGAGAGAGAGAGAGAGAGAGAGAGAGAGAGAGAGAGAGAGAGACAGACAGAGAGAGAGAGAGAGAGAGAGAGAGAGAGAGAGAGAGGAGGACAGAAAGAGAGAAAGAGAGACGAGACAGACAGACAGAGAGGAAGGAAGGAAGGAAGGAAGGAAGGAAGGGAAGAAGAAGAAAGAGAGAAATAGAAAGAAAAGATAGAGGAATAGAAAGAAAGATAGAGATATAGAAATAAGATACAGAAATAGAAAGAAAAATAGTGAAAGAGAGAGAGAGAGAGAGAGAGAGAGAGAGAGAGAGAGAGAGAGAGAGAGAGAGAGAGAGAGAGAGAGAGAGAGAGAGAGAGAGAGAGAGAGAGAGAGAGAGAGAGAGAGAGAGACAGACAGAGACAGAGACAGAGAGAGACAGAGACAGAGACAGAGTCAGAGAGAGACAGAGACAGAGACAGAGAAAGACAGAGAGAGAGAGACAGACAGACAGATAGACAGAGAGAACGAGACAGAGAGAGAGAGAGAGCGAGAGAGAGAGAGAGAGAGAGAGAGAGAGAGAGAGAGAGAGAGAGAGAGAGAGAGAGAGAGAGAGAGAGAGAGAGGGAGGGAGAGAGAGGGAGAGAAAGAAAGAGAAATAAATAGAGAATAGAGAAATAGAGAAAGAAAGAAAGAAAGAGAGAAATAGAAAGAAAGATACATAGATAGATGGATAGACAGAGAGAGAGAGACTTATCAAAACACAAAACCTTTATGCCCTTATGAAATCAAAACTCCTCCTGACCTCTCTTGGCCTTTAACACTGCCTGACCTATACCAAACTACTCTATTTATATAACTCATAGAGCAATCCTCTTCGCTTGCAGATGTCAAATGGCAAATTGAAATGCAAATTTTTCTCCATCTTAGGAGTTAAATATCCATTTGTGAAACAATAAATAAGAAAAGGCAACTCTTTATTCTCGACTCCATTTCACCTAATAACTCCCCATAAACGCAAACACAGAACTTCGGCCATTTTG
>NC_091549.1:37322176-37324676 GCF_042767895.1 Penaeus vannamei
TCTCTTTATTCTCCCATTTATCTTTGGTTTCCTCTCTTCTCCCCTCAGTTTTCCTCGCCATGTTTACAGCTTATCCCTCTCTTTTATTTAATTAATATTCTTTAAATTTCCTTTTTACGTTCCCTTCCTGTTTCCTTTCTTCGCCCTCTCTTTGTTTCTTTTCCACACATGTTCTGTTCCTTTTCTATTCCCTCGTCTTTCACATTTTACCTTTCCTTTTCTTCCCTTTCCCATCTTTACTTTCCCCAATTTTCTTATTTATTCTTAACTTACTTGTATTTCCCTGTCTTTATCCTTCCCATTTTCTCTAAATTGCCTTTATATCCCTCTCCTCCATTTCTCAATCTCGCTTTTCCTATCTTGATTTCACCTTCTTAAATAATTGCTTTGCTTTCCTTCTCATGATAAGATTTTCTTTCTGCCATTTCTATTCGTGCTTTCCCCCTCTCTACCTCTCCTTTCCTTCTTCCTCTCACCGACTCTCCCTCCCCATTCCCTCTATCCCCTCTCTCATCTTCCCTTCGTCCCTTCTCTCCTCGCTGAACTCACCTTTCCTGCAACTCTTCGTCCCTCCCCTCCCCCTTCTCCCCCACCCTCCCGCCCCCTGTCCGTAAGTGGCCCAAAGACACTCCAACACAAGACGGACAGCAAGAGCGGGGCGCGCGGCCCCTCACTCACCTTGAAGTTATCCCCGTGCTTCGAGGACAACATATGAGCCACCTCCCGCAGGTGTAAGGTGTAGGTGGCATCGTCCAGCGCCGGCGGGAAGGCCAAGGAGATGATTCTCTCCGTCACGTAAACCACGTCCATCTTGGGTCCTCCTCCGGGGGGGCCGGGGCGCTCCCCCCCGGGCCCTGGCGCCTCCCCCGCCAAGCCGCCCCCGGTGGCTCCGCCCGCCCCGGCCATCACGCGGTTCAGGCGGGCGGCGGACTGGGTCTGAAAGAGCACAGGAAAAAGAATTTAGTTGCCGAGCCAACGGACGCGGGAGAGTCAGCTTTTATGCATGCATCGCGACGCAGAGATGGTCACGCAGCGCCATGGCAAAAATATTAAGATAACATGAAAATGATATATACATATACACATATACATAAAAAACACACACACGCATGTATGTATATGTACATGTATATATATGTAAATATATATATATATATATATATATATATATATATATATACATATATATATATATATATATATATATATATATATATATATATGTATGTGTGTGTGTGTGTGTGTGTGTGTGTGTGTGTGTGTGTGTGTGTGTGTGTGTGTGTGTGTGTGTGTGTGTGTCTTTCTATCTCTCTCTCTTTCTCTCTCTCTCTCTCTGTCTCTCTCTCTCTCTCTCTCTCTCTCTCTCTCTCTCTCTCTCTCTCTATATATATATATATATATATATATATATATATATATATATATATATATATATATATATATATGTATGTATGTATGTTTTTGTGTGTGTGTGTATATATATATATATATATATATATATATATATATATATATATATATATGTGTGTGTGTGTGTGTGTATGTGTGTGTGTGTATGTATGTATGTATGTATGTATGTATGTATGTATGTATGTATGTATGTATGTATGTATGTATGTATGTATGTATGTATGTATGTGTGTGTGTGTGTGTGTGTGTGTGTGTGTGTGTGTGTGTGTGTGTGTGTGTGTGTGTGTGTGTGTGTGTGTGTGTGTGTGTGTATATTATATATATATTATATATATATGTTATATATATATACATATATATATATGCATATATACGCACACACACACACACACACACATATATATATATATATATATATATATATATATATATATATATATATATATATATATATATATATATACATATATATATATATATATATATATATATATATATATATATATATATATATATATATATATATATAAGTTTCATATGTATGTACATACATGCACACACTCGATGCATGGATTACCTCTATAGTTTTTGGTATTACTTTGATTTACTTAGCAAATTTCACCGCCTCAATAAACTCAATTGCACGAAACGACAAAGGCAAGCAAAGCACTCGGATCATTCTCGTAAACAACTTGGCAATTCTGTTCCTATTCATCTCAATTTTTATCGTTTGCATTTCCGTTCCGAAAAAAGGAGAAAGGAACAGGTTGAAAAAAATTACTGACGCGTCTTACGTCTAATTAGCAACAGGGCATCATAAATTCTTTCCTTAATTTCATGTTTATGATCATGCTTATATCCTCCATTGTCTTGTAATTCTGCATATTCGTTAATATTCACGCATTCCGTCTATATTTCAACTTTTTTCATTGCTAAACTATTTTCGTTTTTATTCACTAAATACAAACATTTAAAATCAGAATGAAACTTTCGTTAAAAAGAGACGTTCAATTATTATCAAAGTAAGTAAAACAAAATCAATCTATTTATGGACAGTACAACACAACTGCATAAGACCAAATAAATGAAA
>NC_091549.1:37332176-37342176 GCF_042767895.1 Penaeus vannamei
CTTGGAAATACCAATACCTTGAGGCGTTTCAGGGCCTTGTTCTGGTATAAGACGTATAGTTCGTTGGGTCTTCTTTATGGATGATTTGGGAATGGACGATGACTCCGGTTGCATATAATGACTTAGGTGCGGGTTTTCACTGGTCGCTCGAAAAGCATCGCACAAATAGACAATCATATAATGATTTGGCCATTGCAAATATTCATTAAGTATATAGGTTTTAATTTATTTTTAATGAAATGTATCCACAGATCAAACTTCACTGAAAACGGACTTCAACGTACAGCTTCCCAACAAATCACGCTACCCAATCTTACCGTCTCATAGGATCTGATTTTTGGGTCTCGGAGAGCGTCTACTCCTTCGGTTCGTCATTAAAATTTCACGATGTTACAGAGTACTTTCTCTCCGTTTTCCTCTCTCGGCTGAAGAAAGTGACAGTCTCCCATTATCGTACTCAGAACCTCGGAAATAGGGAACTTAAAACTTTACTCATACAGACCCAACAAAAGGAAGTGAATAAATACATTGCTAAATAGTATACATATCAATCAGCATACAAAACAACAACAACAACAATAATAAACGATAGAAATAAACCTTAAAAACACGGAATCGTCCTGAGAGATCCAACTATTAAAGTTTAGAACACAGTTGACGGGCCGGAGACAGTTTTTTGAGGTAATGCCTCCTAACTTTACTCTCCGGGGCTTTGGCGCTGCCTTGAATATGAAAAGCTTTAAACATCTTCCTTGTGACTTTATTCCGAGAGTTTCTGCCATACTTGCAATACTGTAAATTCCGAAGACAGGCAGACGGACGGAGGGAGCAGAGGGGGGGGGGAGCGATAGAAAGATGGACGGAGGGAGGGAGAGGAAAAGAGTGTGAGATATGGAAGGGTATCAGGATATGTACGTATGTATGTATGTACATATATATATATATATATATATATATATATATATATATATATATATATATATATGTGTGTGTGTGTGTGTGTGTGTGTGTGTGTGTGTGTGTGTGTGTGTGTGTGTGTGTGTGTGTGTGTGTGTGTGTGTGTGTGTGTGTGTGTGTGTGTGTGTGTGTGTGTGTGTGTGTGTGTGTGTGAATTATATATATATATATATATATATATATATATATATATATATATATATATGAATGTATGTATGTATACCTGTATATATGTATGTATATATATATATATATATATATATATATATATATATATATATATATATATATATATATATATATATATATATATAAAGAGAAAGAGAGAGAGAGAGAGAGAGAGAGAGAGAGAGAGAGAGAGAGAGAGAGAGAGAGAGAGAGAGAGAGAGAGAGAGAGAGAGAGAGGAGGGAGAGAGAGGGAGGGAGAGAGACAGAGAGGGAGGGAGGGAGGTAGAGAGGGAGGTAGAGAGGGAGAGGGAGAGGGAGAGGGAGAGGGAGAGGGAGAGGGAGGGAGAGAGGGGGAGAGGGAGAGAGGGAGAGGGAGAGGAGAGAGAGAGGGAGAGGAGAGGGAGAGGGAGAGGGAGAGGGAGAGGGAGAGGGAGAGGGAGAGGGAGAGGGAGAGAGAGAGAGAGAGAGAGAGAGAGAGAGAGAGAGAGAGAGAGAGAGAGAGAGAGAGAGACAGAGACAGAGTGAGAGACAGACAGAGAGACAGAGAGAGAGACTTATGGCTGAGTCCAACGTGGCCCGAATGATCTCTTCATATTGTTAGGCTGCATGCACAGACGACGCAGTGTTAGCGCGTCACGTGAATGTATTTCCCCCATGTCTGGACGCCCTGGGGGGGAGGGGTACGAGGGAGGGGGCGATGCTTAGGGGTAGAGGGAGGGGAGGGCTTGGGGTAGAGGTGGGCATTGGGTTGGGGGTGCGAGTGGGGTTCGGGGGTGGGGGGATCTCGTGGGAAAGGGGCAGGAGTAGGGAAGGGTAGGAGTAGGGGTAGGGGTAGTGGTAGGGGTAGGGGTAGGGGTAGGAGTGGGTGTGGGCGTGGGGACAGAGGTTAGGATAATGACAGGGGTAGGAGTAGGTGAGGGTAGTGGCGGGACAGGACTGGGGCATGGTGGTGGATAGCTGGGAGCGGGTGGGGGGGTCACGTGCAGATGGAGGTGCCGTACAAGATCCAGGTATTTATGGTACTCTGGTATTTGCGGTCAATGCGTTCATTTTTTTCAATCATTAATTTTTGTTAATAACTTAATCCTTCTTTATCTAAAGCATGTTGTGTTTTGCAGGTAATATTCATAAGGATGTACGTTGTGTTTAATTGAATTCGCGATAATGTGACACAAAATTATTAATCCAATTTATTTTGATTCGGCCAATGATTAATGATCACACCGGATAATAACTTCCCGTTTACCGCTACCTCGTTGAACGCGAATAACTTTTCCGTTTCGCCTATTCATACTGCGCATAAAGTGGTCAAGGGTCGTGCGTATGACATGAATATATCGATCACTTCCCATGCAGGTGTACACACAGGTAACATGACAGCCTTAAATGCACGCGAAGTTGTTGTAAACTGTAGCATTTTTTTAAGGATTAGTTTAAGGAGTCATGTATTGCGTGTGTAGAATGGCGCTGCTTTGTGTGTGTGTGTGTGTGTGCATATACGTGTGCGTGTGCGTGCTGATAATGCATGTCCTTGTCAGAGATAGTACTTCTCATCAAGACGCCCTTTTCGGACTCTATATTGCTTCTGAGTAAGGCAAACCGCCCCATCGATCTCTCCAACAAGAGCACAGAGCACCACACCTTTCACCAAAACCGAAAACCTTCCTCATATAAATCAAAACCAAAAACCGATAAAAATACCCCTCCACTGCCTTGCAAAAAGCCTTAGGGACCCCCCCCCCCTCACACACAAACACGAAACCTCCACAAAGCCCCCCACGAAGCCTCGAACCCCATCACTGCCAGACCCCCCCCCTCCCCCTTAACGCCCCCCCCCCCATCGCAGTGCCATCGTTCGGCCGCGCGCTGGTGCTGCCATCTGCACCGGCACTGGCACGGGGACGGAGCGAGTCAGTCGGCAGTTGCAGCGACCTTGTTTACCGACCCGATAAAGCTACTGAGGACTCGCTACTGAGATGGAAGGAAGCTCCAGGATTTTCTTGTGTCGAGGAAGGTCTGCAGCGGGTCGGGGCGCTGCGGGGCCGGGGGGGCTTCCCAAGTCAACATTTCCGACGGGGAATTAAATGCATAAATGTATAGATGCCTGCGTTGCTTGTATGTAAATATTTCCGAGTGAGAAATATGTTTGTGTATGTACGTTAATATACATATAATTGTTGTATGTTCGGATTTTTTTTTATATGTCTGTCTGTCTGTTTGTCCCTCACTTACTCTTTCTTTTGCTTTCTCTGTCTGTTTATTTGTCTCTGTCACCCTCCCTCCCTCTCTCCTTCCCCCTCTCCTTTCTTCCCTCCCTGCCTCCCTCCACCACCTCCCAAACTTCCCAGCCTACTTCCCTCCTTGTTCCCTCCCTCTCGCCCTCTCTTCACACTACTGAAGTTTTCATCTAAAAGTATAATTTGGTCTTTCATCCCTCAAGCGGAAAGTGTCTCTTCCTCATACACGAACCGCATTTAGTGCAATGCCACGTAATGTCTCTCCTAAAAGTTCTCGTTATCTCTCGTTTGCATGATGAATTTCCTTCGAATTATCAGATGATGAAAACAATAATAATAATGACGGAGAGAGGGGAAGGGGAGAGGGGGAGGGAGGGAGAGGGAGAGAGAGAGGGGGAGGGAGGGAGAGGGAGAGAGAGGGGGGGAGGGAGAGGGGGAGAGGAAGAGGAGAGGGGAGTGGGATGGAGAGAGGAGAGAGGGAGGGAGGGAGAGAGAGAGAGAGAGAGAGAGAGAGAGAGAGAGAGAGAGAGAGAGAGAGAGAGAGAGAGAGGGAGGGAGAGAGAGAGAGAGAGAGAGAGAGAAAAAAAAACAGCGCAGACACTATACCGTACAAGACCACAACCAACTACAACAAGGCAACCAAACCTAAGAATCAAAGCAGCAAAAGAGACAGCGTCCAACACCATAACCAGCAGAGGAATAAACACAACGGCACCATAAGCAACTCAAGAATCCCCGGAGACACTTAAACCGAGCGAGATATTGGGTTTCAATCCTTATGCTCGAACTAATTAGAGGAATCGAAGTCTTAGATGAAAATATTCCACATTCCCTGAATAATATCTTGAATACAAAAAGGCACCTATCGTCGCTACTGGATAGGGGCGGGAGGAGGAGGGGAAGAGGGGGAAGAAAGGGGAAGAACGGAAAAGAGGGATAGGGGAAGAGGGGAAGAGGAGAGGAGAGGATGGGAGAAGGGAAGGGATGGTGGGAGAAGAGGCTTCATTTATAATCATAAAAGATTCCTTGTTTTGTTGTTGTTGTTAGTCAATACATTAATCCATATTCCTCTTCCCTGTCTCTCGCTTATGGAAATCGTCACTCTAATTTCCCTCTTCACCCAAAGCTCCCACCGAACCACGCAACTTTACCCGCCCCCCCCAAATCACAAGAAAAAATCCTTTTCCACCTTCGCATCACCTTTTGCAGTCATTCTCCTTCTCCTTCTGCCTCTTTCTTTCTTTCTTTCTTTCTCTTTCTCTCTCTCTCTCTCTCTCTCTCTCTCTCTCTCTCTCTCTCTCTCTCTCTCTCTCTCTCTCTCTCTCTCTCTCTCTCTCTCTCTCTCTCTCCACCCCTTCCCTCGGTGTTTTCCCCTTTCGTCATCACAACACGCGCACTCATCACTTCTCCAACAATGCCACTCTTCACTCTTCACTCACTATCGAACGACCACTAAATCAACACCAACAAAACGCTCATTCTGGACCCGTGTCACCTTTCATTGCATTTTGATAAGGTCCCATCCGTTCGCTCAAACGTAGATCCCTCTGTATATAAACACACGTACATGCATCTCCGTATATCTATATTAGGGGCTCCAGAGGTGTGTATGTCTTCCCGGTGCATAAGCTGCGTGGGGTAATACACACTGACGGCTGTTGGGACTTACGAATGCATACGTATATATATATGTGTTACTGTCACAGCCGGACGCGTCATTTAAAGCTGTCCTGCCCATTCGTTTCAACTCGGTAACATCGACCTATGGGATCGTCGAGGTAGAAAAAAAATGCATAACCAGACTTCGTAAACATGGTGGAGGAGACTTCACGGGTCGAAACTCCGAACATAAACCTGAACCAAGAAATACGAAAAAAATATATGAATAATTAATAAATACATAAATAAAATAAAAGATGCTAAACTACACATAATCGTAAGTGTTGAGGTGACTAGATAGTAGTGCAGTTCGGTTACAAGGTTCGGATAAGCAGCGTGTGGAAGGCCAAAGCGGCAGGGATTTAGAGTATGGGAAAACAGGGTCGCAGCGCTATTCCGTGAATAAATAATACCCGGCTGTAATAATGATATGTATTACAGTAACAGTTTGCGGTTTGTAACGACGGTAATGTTATGGTCTGCAGTTAGCTGGTATAAAGCGAGATTTATGCCATTTTCCGAAATGACATGGCTTATCCACATCATGAAGCGAATGGGGAAATTCTGACTTTCAAAATTAAACAATGTAAAGCCACGTGGAACATGTGTTCGGAATGAATCGTAAAAAAATGGGGCTAAAATTCCAAAGTGACAAGGTTATGCACTGAAATAATGTCACCCGTTTTTATCATATCAATAAATTCTGCGTATCTGGGGACCAGTGTAAGATATTAAATTCCTTTTGACCGGTTCCCCCCCTCGCAGATCTCGAAAAATAATTCAACCCCATCTATAAATCTACATTTACCAGCTCAAGCCCATTTTTGAAATGTTATTTCTACCATCAATCGTAAATAATATATCAATCTCCTTACATCCTCGGGTAAAAAGCCTCATGTGCAATCAACAGCAATTGCAGGTTAATCAATCTCTCCCTTTTTCTCCTCCCCATAAGCCCAACTTCCTGGCATATGCATATTCCAACGCTCGAATAAATATAACATTCAAATCCAAGCGGAGAGTTATATATATACTCCAAATACAGAGCCGAGGGAATTTGAGAAAACTCGATTGCGCTTGAAATCACATGCAATCAACTATGCAAGATTTCTTTTAACATTTTTATGCCTTTCCTCCCGGGCAGATGTCGTGTGTTTCTACAGTGGGTAAATTTGGCCGAGCTGCGGGTGGTGGTGGTGGAGGGGGGGGGGCTTGGCTTAATGGACAGAGATGGACTAAATTCTATTTGTCTTGTGTTTGTGATCGGCAGGTCGTTTCCCGGGTTTGGATTTTGTGGCCCTCTACAGGAACTCTCCGGGTGGGATCTGGATGAAACCCCCCGTAGGATGAATGAAACTAATTATGGTTACTGTATGTTGAGTGAATTAATTAACCCTGTACATATGCGTATATATAAACAGGTAGCATGTTCGCGCGCGTGTGTTGGTGTGTGTGCTGCATACCTGGGTAGTTAGATTAGATATGTCCCGGTTTCTACATCTGCATTTATATCTCTATCTACTTATATACTTACCTATCTGTCTATCCATCAAACAATCCATCCGTCTATCTATCTACATGTCAACAGACAAGCCAACCTGCAAGGCGTCCCTGCATCGCCCGCGCGCCACCCCCCTCCCCCGCCACCCACCGAAGTCGCTCCCTATCGCCGCCGCTGCCGCCGCCTTCCCCGCCCCGCCGTGACAGCGCTCCCCCGAGCCTCCTTCCCGACGGAGCCGCAGCCCCCACAGCGCGGCCCCCACAGCCTGCCTATTTACGGCGGACCCCGGAACGTGCTTGCTCTCCGGCGGCGGAAACGGTGCTTTAACTTGCTGTATACTTTTTTCCCGCACGCACTCACACGCACACACAAGCGAACGTGAATTGCCATTTCGCGCAGACACACACAAGCATGGCGAGCGGGGAGTAGGTTTTCGTACACATAAATAGCGAAGCCTATAAAAAGACGCTTTCATGTGGTGACAGAGTGAAAGCGAGCGAGTGAATGAGTGAGTGAGTGAGAGTGAATGTGTGCATGGGCGAATAGGAGAGAGAGAGAGAGAGAGAGAGAGAGAGAGAGAGAGAGAGAGAGAGAGAGAGAGAGAGAGAGAGAGAGAGAGAGAGAGAGAGAGAGAGAGAGAGAGAGAGAGAGAGAGAGAGAGAGACAGAGAGACAGAGAGAGAGAGAGAGAGAGAGAGAGAGAGAGAGAGAGAGAGAGAGAGAGAGAGAGAGAGAGAGAGAGAGAGAGAGAGAGAGAGAGAGAGAGAGAGAGAGTGTGTGTGTGTGTGTGTGTGTGTGTGTGTGTGTGTGTGTGTGTTTCTTTTTGTTTCACACACACACACACACACACACACACACACACACACACACACACACACACACACACACACACACACACACACACATATATATATACATATTCACCTACACATACATGTACACAACGCCCTCCTCTTTGTCTGGCGCCGTAAACAAACCCAGCCAGCGCGCGCACCTATCAGCTTCCTGCTTCACGTAATATGAAGACATACATAATCCCGAGGAAATGGCGACCCCCAACGAGGATTTTGTTCAGCAGCTGGAACGGAAAGAGGGCGAGGAAACAGGGAAGAGGAGGGGGAGGAGCAAAGGGAAGGAGGTGTCGAAAGAAGGGGGAAGGAGGATAGAGGAGTGATAAGAAATGGAAAAAAGGGATAAGAAAAAAATGATACGTAATTTGTTACTGTCTGTCAGTGTTTATCGGCGTTGCTTCCTCCCTTCCTCATCCTCCTCCCTACCACCCGGCCTGTACTTTCTTCTTTCCATTTTGCTATTTATTTCATTCCTCGATATATCTCGTCTCGTCATCCTTTTTGCTCATCCCTCTTTCCCTTCCTTCCTCTCTGTCTGTCTGTATCTCTCTCTAATTACTATTTATCTAAATACAAAAAAAAAATGTGACGAACTATCAAAAAGAAATCAGAAAAAAATCTACTTCTATACGCTCCCTTTCACTCTGAGACTACAACTTAAAGACAAGAGAAAAAAGAAAGAACGAAAGAGTTTTCTAACATGCTTCTTCACTAACTCCATCTTCACTCTCTTCCCCCTTTCTCGCCACTCCACAAATGGACGCCCTTTATAATTTGTTTTCCTATTCTTTCTCAACATCTCCCTCACTTCCTTTCCCCCACCTACCCTCCCTTCCTCCCTCCCATATTCCATCGCCCTCCCTCCCTCCCTTCACCTATCCCTCCATTTCTAACTCCCTCCCTCCCCCTCACTTTCTCTCTCCCTCCCTCCCACCCTCCCTTCCTCTCTCCCTCCCTCATTCCCTCACTATCTCTCTTTCTCTCTCCCCCTCACTCTCTCCCTCTCCCTCACCCAGTATCCGTCCTTTGAAAAGAAAAGGAACCAGAAAGAGTGAGATGGAAACAAGACAGGGTTGTGCTGAAGTACTTTCCGTCAAAAGCTGAGATTTATTTCGACATGATGATCCTCAGATAGAGATGGAGAGATAGACTGATAGATAGAAAGATAGAGAGAGGGGGGAGGCTAGGGAGGGAGGGTGGGAGAGAGGGGGAGGGGGAGAGGGAGAGGGAGAGGGAGGAATGGGAGAGAAGGAGAGAGAGAGAGAGAGAGAGGGTGGGAGAGAGAGAGAGAGAGAGAGAGAGAGAGGGAGAGGGAGGGAGGGAGAGAGAGAGGAGGGAGGGAGAGAGCGAGGGAGAGAGAGAGAGAGAGAGGGGGGGAGAGAGAGAGAGGGAGAGGAGAGAGAGAGGGGAGGAGAGAGAGAGAGAGGGAGAGAGAGAGAGAGGGGGGGGAGAGAGAGGAAGAGACCGTTAGCGCGACTGACTGTGTATATGTATGCGTGTATATCGTAACTGCGGGCATGAATGTATAAACAAGAGAGTGTGTTTGTGCATCCACATGAACTTGCGTGTAAATATGTGCATTTGCAGTTGCGCGAACTTGCCCGCGTGTGCAACTGTGCATAGCGCCCCTCCCCCCGGCGCCGTATACAACATTAAAACCCTGACACATGTTTATTAGAGGATGTGCCTGAACTTGCAACACGGAGGCCCGCGAGGCATCACACCGAGTGAAAAGGCAAAAGGCAAACACGGGCTGTCAACACGTGACAAGAATTAATCCTATTTTAGTAGCGATCTCCAGTGTCAACAACATCAGCTCCTCCTCCCAAACCGCGGCACCAAAGGACCTCTGCCATATGTGCAATGTTGCAGTTCAGCAGCAGCCGACGATAATAACCGTATCGTCTTTGCCGCAATCAACAACATATAAACGATACACGAAAACCCGATATTCTGCAGCATCTGTTGTAGTAAGCAACTGCACGGAAACACATCCTATGCAATCACGCTACGCTAACAACTAATGCAAATAACAGCACACACCAACGCTAGGTCTTGGAAAGCTGTCTTCGCATTGCATGCAACAAAAGCTCCGGAGCGTAATTGGGGAGGGAATGGAGCATGGTATGGGGCGGGCAATTACGTGTTATTATATGGACTGTATGATGGGGATCTTCTGGGGAAGGTCAGGGATTTTTCGTTCAGAAAGAGGAACGAAGAGGAATGATGTTGCTGATGATGGTGGGGATGGTGGGCGTGATGATGACGATGGTGATTATGATGATAATGATGAAGAGAGGAGGAGATGGAGAAGGAGGAGGAGGCGATTGGTGGTAGGTGTGCAAAAGGAGGAGGAGGAGGAGGAGGTAATGGTAGTTGTGGAAGAGGAGGAGCAGGAGGAGGAGAAGGAGGTGGTGGTAGTAAGGGAAGAGGAGGAAAAGAAGAAGAAGGAGGAAGAGGAGGGGGAAGTGGAGGAGGAGGTAGAGGAGGATTAGGATTAGGAGGAAGTGTTGGTGGTGGAATAAAAGTAGAAGGAGGAGGAGGAAGAAGAGGAAGAGTAGGAGAAGGTGATGGTAGAGCAGAGAGAGGTGACCAAGTCTTAGTCTCAGACTAAGTCTCTCCTCTTTT
>NC_091549.1:37349676-37359676 GCF_042767895.1 Penaeus vannamei
AGAGAGAAAGAGAGAGAACAGAGAGAGAGAGAGAAGAGAAAGAGAGAGAGAGAAAGAAGAGAAAAAAGAAAAAGAAAAAGAGAAAGAGAGAGAAGAGAACAGAAGAGAGAACACAGAAAGAACTGAGAAAAAGTAAAAAAAAAAAAAGAAAAAAGTAGAAAACAAATACATAAAAAACATCAAACGTTAAAAAAAAACAATCACCACTAAAGGAAAAAAAGAGAAGAAAAGTAAAAATATCCAAACCAATTACCATGAAAACAAAAATCGACCTAAACGCCCGCCCCTTCCCTCCTCGGGCCAAAACACCCTCAAAACAAGCCAAACTTTAACCCATAAGAGCGGCAGTGACAGTCGCACTATATCGGGGCACAATATCCACATCGGCAAGCACACGGCCGGCCAATGAAGGCGCCCCGGCAATCATTCGGATAGATTTCTCAGTCCGTGAAAGCAGAAAGGCGGAGGGGGAGGGAGAGAGGGAGGAGGGGGATGGTGGAAGGATGGGGGAGGGAGAGAGGGAGGAGGGGGATGGTGGAGGGAAGGAGAAGGGAGAAAGGGAGGAGGGGGATAGTGGAGGGATGGGGGAGGGAGAGAGGGAGGAGAAAGATGGTGCAAGGATGAGAGGGAGAGAGGGAGGGAGGGAGGGGATGGTGGAGGGATCCGCCCATCCCTCCACCATCCCCCTCCTCCCTGGAGGAAATGGGGAGGGAGAGAGAGAGAGGAGGGGGATAGGGGAGGGAGAGAGGGCGGTGCTTTTCCTATAACATAAAGGCTTTGTTTTCGCAAATATGCAAATTATTGCTATAATCTTATATTAAGTATATTGATGCCATTGCCTTTATTTATAACACATCCACTCCTACTGGCTCTTCGTTCTATTAATTTCTGTCGCTCTCTCTCTCTTCAGCTAAATATACTGAATAAACTCAAAATCAGATATCATCCTCACACTAATTAAGGTTTTTCTCTCTATCTTTTTCACCTTTAATATGTCTCTTCCTCTTCTTGTCCTCTTCTCTCTCTCCCTCTCTACCCTATCTCCCTCTCCCCTCATTACATATTCATCTATTCATATATTTATCATCCTTTTTATAATCCCAAACTAACTTCGCGATTTAATTCGACACTTTTAAAGGGAAGAAAGGAATGTGTGGGCGGCCACTCCCCCCGCCCGCATTCCGTGACGAAAACACAAGACAACGTTAAACATTCCTCATAATGTGCGGGAGGGGTGATAATGGGGGGGGAGGGGTGATGATGGGGGAGGGGGGAGGGAGGGGTGATGATGGGGGAGGGGGGGGCACCCAGATAAAATGCGGACAAAGGAGAAGCCGATGGACCGAGGGAAGGAAACTTTTGCTGAAGAGTCAATAGAGAGAATGAGAAAAATGAGCGAATGAGAGGTAATTCTGCTTCAGGTTATATTTGGTTCTCTCTCTCGCTTTTCCCTTTCGCTGTATATATCTCTGTATCTCTCTCTCTCTCTCTATCTATCTATCTATCTCTTTCTCTTTCTCTCTCTCTCTCTCTCCCTCTCTCTCTCTCTCCTTCATCTCTCCCTCTCTCTCTCTCTCTCCCTCTCTCTCTCTCTTCTCTCTCTCCCTCTCTCTCTCTCTCTCTCTCTTTCTCTCTCTCTCTCTCTCTCTCTCTCTCTCTCTCTCCTCTCTCCTCTCCCCTCTCCTCTCCCTCTCTCTCCTCCTCTCTTCCTCTTCCTCCTCTCTCCTTCTCCTCATCCTTCTCCCTCCCTCTTCCTTCCCTCTCTCTCTCCGTCTCCCTCTCTCTTTCTTTCTATCTTTCCCTCCTCCCTCCCCATCTCCCCTTCCCTCCCTCTCTCCCTCCTCTTTCCCCTCTCTCCTCTCCCTCTCTTTCTCTTTCTATCTTTCCCTCTTCCTCCCCCCTCCTTCTCCCTTTCCCTTTCCCTCCCTCTTTCCCTCTTCCCTTTCCACACCTACGCGTGCCGGTGGAATGAGGGAAGGAAGTCTTTCCGTCGTCGTGGCCGGGTCAGCTGTTCCCGTCACCATATTTCCTCCTCATCAGCATCCCCCCATCCCCCTCCTCCCCTCTCCTCTCCTCTTACTCATCCCTCTCCCCTTCCTTCTCTTCCACCTCTCTTCCTTCTTTTTTTTACCCTGGCTCTCCTCCTTGTCTTCTTCCTCCTCTTTTCCCCCCTGGTCCTCCTCCTCTTCTCCCCTCTCCTCCTTCCTCTTTTCACCCTGGCTCTCCTCCTCCTTCTCCCGCTCTTCCTTCTCCTCTTACACCTCTCTCTCCCCCTCTTCCTCTACTCTCCCCCTAGCCCTCCCTTCTCCCCCGCTATTCCTTCTCCTCTTATTCCTCCCTCTCCTCTTACTCCTCCTTTTCTCCTCTGGCCCTCCCCCTCTGGCCTCCATCTCCTCTCTCTTCCACCTCCTCCTTCTCCTCTACTCCCTCCCTCTCCTCCTCCCTCCCCCTGACCCTCCTCCTCCTCCTCCTCCTCCTCTTTTCCCCCTAGCCCTCCTCTCCTTCCTCTCCTCCTCCTCTTTTTCCTCCTGGCCCTCCTCCTTTCCTCCTTCTCCTCTTGTTCCTCCCTCTCCTCCTCTTTTCCCCCGTGGCCCTCATCTTTTCTTCGTCTCTTTCCTTCTCCTTTTACCCCTCCCCCTCCCCTCCTCCCCCTCACCTCCTTTTCCTCCCCCCCCCCTGTCCCTCCTCCTCTCCTCTACCTCCTGTTTCTCCGATCTGCCTCTGCCACAGTTCTCTCCCGCCCCCGCTCGCTCCGCCGCCAACACCTCCTCCTCCATCAACCTCGCTATCGCTACCTTCCCCTTCCCCTTCTGCTTCTTCTCCTTCTGCTTCTCCTTCCCATCTTCTTATATTATCGTGACAATGATGGTGATCTGGACAATGATTATAAGAACGGTAATAACGATAATGATGATTAGAATTATGATTATTATCATCGTTATCATCATAATCCTTACTATCATCATCATTGTTAATATAATTATCATTATTATCATTACTACAATTATGATGATTATCATTATCATTATCATTAAAATTGTAAACATCCTTATCTTTATCATTCTCATCATTATCATTATTATTGTTGTTATGATCATTATTATTATTATCAATACCATTACTGTTACTATTATCATTATCATCACCATTACTATAATTATCATTACTGATATCACCATCAATCGTCATCACTATCATAATTATGATCACCATTTCCCTCTTCCATCCACACATCCTCATCACCACCACCTCCACCCCAACCCTCACCTCCCTACCTCCACCCCCCTCCGTCGCAAGAGAGAGGGTGTGAGTTATGCCTCCCTCCCTCCCCCCCTCCCCCCTCCCCCTCCCCATCTAACCCCCACCCCACCCCCCGTTCTGCCTCGTTATAAGCCCCAGATATTGATTGCCTCCGAGGCTCGTGGCGTAAGGGCCTGTTCTTTAATATATTCTTACCTGGCATACCTTGCTTTCCCTTTGCTTTCGAGTGGTGATAGGATGAAGGGGGGGGAGGAAGAGGAAGGGGAGGGAGGGAGGGAAGGGAGGAGGAAGGAGGAGGGAGGGAGGAGGAGGGAGAGAAAGCAGAGGGTAGGGGAGTAGGAGGGGAGGAGGAAGAGGGAGGGGAAGGAGGAGGAGGGAGCGAGGGAGAGGGGACGGAGGAAAAGAGGGAGGGAATAAGGAGGTTGAAGAGGATAAGGATGAGAAGGGGAAGACGAAGAAAAAGAACAAGAAGAAGAGGAGGGGTGGCATGGGGGTAAGCATGAGGATGAAGATAAGGAGGATAGGGGAGGAGATAATGATAATGATATAATGTTAATAAGGGTGATGATGATGATAATAATACTAATACTAATACTAATACTAATACTAATAATAATAATGATAATAATAATAATAATATTATTATTATTATAAATAATAACATCAACAACAATAATAACAACAACAATAATAATGATAATAATAATATAATGATAATATTAATAATAATAATAATAATAATAATAATAATAATAATAATAACAATAATAATAATAATAATAATAATAATAATAATAATAATAACAATAATATTAACAACGATAATAATAACAACAATAATAATATAACAATAATATGATAATGTTAATGATAATAATAATAATATCAAAAACAACGACAACAACAATAATAATAATGATAGTAATAACAATAACATTAATAATAATAATAACAATAAAAACAACAACAACAATAATAATAATAATGATAATAGTAATAGTAATAATAATAACAACAACAATAATAATGTTATTATTATCATTATCAAAAACAATAATAATGATGATGATGATAATAATAATAATAATAATAATAATACCAACAACAATAACCAATAATAATAGCAATAATAATAATAATAGTAATAATAATAATAATAATAATAATAATAATAATAATAATAATAATAATAATAACAATAACAATAATAACAAATAAATAAATAATCATAATAATAATGATAATGATAAGAAGAACGACAAGTACAATAGCTACATTAATGATGAATACGATACCACTGTAGCCAAAAAGATACATTAATAAAAGGAGCGAAGAACTAAAGCCAAGACGCAAACGAGAGAGTATGTATATATATATATATATATATATATATATATATATATATATATATATATATATATATATATATATATATATATATATATAAACAACGACAGAACAACTACAAGGAAAGGCGCCAGGCAAAATCGAAAGTTTCCGTGGGAGAGAATATTCAATTATCGCCCCTTCTTATCCACGCCTTCCGAGATAAACTTCCAATCCTAATCCGGCGGCCCCTCGTCATCTGCTGCTAATCACTCGCACTTCTTCATCGTATATCTTGTCGGGGAACTATTAACCACCCCCTCCCCCCTACTCCTTCTGCTCCGTCTCTTCCTCCTCTTCTTCTTCCTTTTTCTTCCTCCTCTTCCTCTTCGTTTTCGTCCTAATCTTCTTCTTCCTCCTTCTTCTCTTCCTTGTCCTTGTTCTTGTTCTTCCTCCTCCTCATCTTCTTTCTCTTTGTTTTCTACATAATCTTCTGCTCCTCCCCCACCCTTCCTATCCATCCCAAACCCCTATTCG
Organism: Penaeus vannamei; assembly: GCF_042767895.1. Taxonomy (NCBI): domain Eukaryota; kingdom Metazoa; phylum Arthropoda; class Malacostraca; order Decapoda; family Penaeidae; genus Penaeus; species Penaeus vannamei. The sequence continues at coordinate 37,354,801 of NC_091549.1, forward strand.
TTGCCCCTATTTACCATCCACAACATCCCCCCTCTCTACCCTCCCCCTCTCTACTCCATCCCCCATTCTTCCCCTCCCCTCCCCCCTCACCCATTCCCATTCTCCCTCTCACCTCCATCCTCCCCTGCCTATCCAACCCGACTGCTCTCTCGTCCCCTCTATCCCTCCTCATCCCCCCTTCCCTCATCATCCACCTTTCCCCACTGCCCCCTCCCCCTCCCCTCCCCCCTTCATCCGCTCCCTCCAACCACTCACACTGAAGGTTAAACATCTTTCGCGTTCTTCATTGTCTCTTGCATTCGCCTTTCGCTCTCTTTCAATCTCCTGATCGATTATTTTTTTACGTTTCCTCTCCTCCATTATTCCCCTGCTTCCATCTGCTCTGCGTTTTTTTTTTCTCTCATTGTCCTTCCCTCATTTTTTCTTCTTTTTCTTTTTCTTTTTCTTCACTCCGAGGCCTGTACACCGCCTCCCCCACCCCCTCCCCTAATCTGCCCTCACTGCCCTCCCCTTCCCTCCTCCACCTTCACCGCTCTTGAGAGACAGTGGCTTTCCCTGACGCGCCAAGTCACGTGATCCAGTACACAATAAGACCCTCATCACGGAGAGTACTATCTCACCTACGCCCCCCACTACCCCAGCATCCCCTCTCCTCCCCCAACCCCTTCCCCTCACCCCCCCTAACATACCTCTGGCTCTCCCTCACACCCTCTAACCTGCCTAAGTACTCTCTCTCTCTCCCTTAATTCTCCGACTATGCACATCCCCCTTCTTCGTTTCCTGGTCTTCGATGCACTACTTTTATCTTCTTTCCACTTATCCTTTTCCCTTTTCTTTTCGTTCTTCTCCCTGCCAGCCCCAGGGCTCTTCCACGTAATCTCTCTATGTACTTTTCTTCCCACCTTCCTTCGAGACCGGATCCTTTCCACAGAAGTAATGTGCTTTCGAACACCTTTATTATCCTACAATGCAATATCCGATCCGCACACGGGTACGAGGCATCCACTGATAATGTGCACGCGTCCGATTCCCCCGGAGAGCGTTTGCATACACAGCCCCCTCTCCCCCTTCCCTCTACTTCCCCCTTGAAGCCTGTGTGTGTCTGTGTACAGTTTCCCCTCAAAGCCCTGTGTTTGTACACGATCTCCCCTTTTCCGATTGTATAGAATCTTATGCCCTCTTCGTCTTCTGCCCCTTCCTTCCCCTCTCCTTGTGAAATCGCCGTTTTCTGGGCTCTGAGGAACCCCGAAGTACAGCTAAAGACGTGGCTCCGGCCTCTTAAAATAGCCTCTTTATTGTCTCTCTCACTTTCGAGTAGTTGTTAGCATTTCATCCCCCCCACTTCTATCCCCCATCCTCACCTCCTAACGCCCTCTTTATCCTCTTACAAAACAACCCCGCTCCCCCATCCCTTCCCCTTCCCCTCCCCCTTCTGCCCTCTTAACTTAAGACATTCTTTATCCTCCACCTCCGCGTAATTCGCAATTTTCTCTCTCACTTCATTTAGTTTCCTTGTTCTCCTTCTCTCCCTTTTAACGCCCATCCTTTCCTATTCCGTTTCTCTGTTGATTCTCCGTCCTTGCCCTCCTTCTCCCTTCCGTCCCTGTGCCCTCTCCTTCCTCTTTCCCTTTCAAAAACATTTTTCCCTCTTATCCTCCTGTCCCTCTCCCTCCCGTTCTTCCACTGCCTCCGGAAAACTCACAGGTCGCTACCTCGGTGGTCTTCCTCTTTCTTAGATGGCCTCTCGCGCGCGACTGTGTGTGTGTGTGTGTGTGTGTGTGTGTGTGTGTGTGTGTGTGTGTGTGTGTGTGTGTGTGTGTGTGTGTGTGTGTGTGTGTGTGTGTGTGTGTGTGTGTGTGTGTGTGTGTGTGTGCGTGTGGGTCTACAACGCAGGGAAAGTGAAATGAGGGTGGGCGTGTGCGTATGTAATATTTTCATATTTGATAAATCAACTGAAGTATATGCCTTTGATATAAGTATACATTCATAAATAAATAATCGTACCTTTAATTCAAATAATTCTAAAATTCATATCATATCTATCGACCCGACGTAAATTGCGTCTTTGACAAATATATATATGGAACAGTAATCGCAAGCTGTGATAAGATCATTGCTCCACAGTAAATTTTATATATACATAAATATTTGCATCCTTAGAAATTATAATAACAATATGAACATGTTTATCTATCTATCTATCTATCTGTCTGTCTATCTGTCTGTCTGTCTGTCAATCTATCCATCCCTCTATCTAACAATGCTAATTCAAATCATGTACGTCTATGCAGGATATAAAAAGACATGCTGATTTTGTTGAGACAAACGTGATGAGTATTTGCATCAGTCTGTCCACGTCCTGAATAAGAGTCGATTACTCACGTGAATTTTCCACAGAACTCTGACTCGAGAATTCTCAACTTACCTGAAAGAAAAGAAATAAAATGGTTATTTATAGGGAACAAATATGAGTATTAGCATTTATATACCTTTTAAAAAATGTATCAAAAATAAGTTTCCACAAAAAGTGGTTGTATGTATAGGTAGGAAGGATGGAGATAGATAAATAAATAGATAGATAGACACAGAGAGAGAGAGAGAAGAGAGAGAGAGAGAAGAGAGAGAGAGAGAGAGAAGAGAGAGAGAGAGAAGAGAGAGAGAGAGAGAGAAGAGAGAGAGAGAGGGGGGGAGGGAAGGAGGGAGGGAGAGGAGAGAGGGAGGAGGGAGAGAGAGGGAGAGGGAGAGGGAGAGGGAGAGGGAGAGGGAGAGGGAGAGGGAGAGGGAGAGGGAGAGGGAGAGAGAGAGAGAGAGAGAGAGAGAGAGAGAGAGAGAGAGAGAGAGAGACAGAGAGAGAGAGAGAGAGAGAGAGAGAGAGAGAGAGCCTGGCTAGAAGGAACGGGCGCGAAGAGGAGGTGAGGAAGAGGAGGATGGCAAATTAAGTTTGTAGCCGCACCCTTGGGGGTTCCGCGGAAGTGGGATCTCTGAGCAAAAGGCAAGGGAAGGAGGAGACGGCAGCTGTGTGAAGACGGGCGCGCGAGGGGGAGGGGAAAGGGCTGGGAATATTGACGGGGAGAGGGAGGGAGAAAGGGAGAAAGTGAGAGAGGGAAGAGGGTGGGAGAAAAGAGAGAGAGAGAGGGAAGGAGGGAGGAAGGGGGAAAAGGGAGAGAAAGGGAGAAAGTGAGAGGGGAAAGAGGGAAGGAGAAAGGAAGAGAGAGATGGGGAGAAGGAAGGAGGGAGGGAGGAAGGAATAGAGTGAGGGGAAGAAAGGTAAGGAGGAAGTGAGAGAGAGGAGAGATGGTGAGAAGGAGAGAGAGAGAGAGGGAGGGAGCGAGAGAGAGAGAGAGAGAGAGAGAGAGAGAGAGAGGGCGAGAGAGAGAGAGAGAGAGAGAAAATAGGATGAGGATGAAGATACAGATGAGAATGAATGGGGAGGCAGAGAGAGGAAAGAAGAAAGTGACAAAAAAAGAACGAAGCTAAGCGAAGATGAGTCCACGTAGGTGAGGAAAATGGAAGAGTGAAAGAAAAGAAGAGAGAAGCAAAAGGGCGAGGAAGTAACAAAAGAGGGGACACAAGACAAGTGATGAAGAGAGGGGAAAGAAAACTGATAGGCGTAAAAGAGTTAAAACAACTGGATTACTCGGCGAAGCGAGAGCGCGCGAGACAGGCTGCAAACCCTCCTCGGCAAAATAGCATGAATTGCAAAAACATTAATTCGATCTGTTATTCATCTGCATCAGAGCGCCGTCTGATAGCGTCATGTTTGGCATACTTGCAGGACCGCTCTTGCTCTCCGTCGCTGGCTCTTGCCTCGCTCTTCCAAAGGCAATTTAACAACAGAATAAATTAAAGAATGAATACAGCAGAATATTCTGGGTAAAAGGTGACAGGGGTGAAAGGGAGGGAGGGAGGGAGGGAGGGAGGGAGGGAGGGAGAGGAGAGGAGAGGAGAGGAGAGGAGAGGAGAGGAGAGGAGAGGAGATGAGAGGAGAGGAGAGGAGAGGAGAGGAGAGGAGAGAAGAGAGAGAGAGAGAGAGAGAGAGAGAGAGAGAGAGAGAGAGAGAGAGAGAGAGAGAGAGGGAGAGGGAGAGAGAGAGAGAGAGAGAGAGAGAGAGAGAGAGAGAGAGAGAGAGAGAGAGAGAGAGAGAGAGAGAGAGAGAGAGAGAGAGAGAGGGGGGGGGGGTTGGGGGGGCGGGAAGAGAGAGAGATGGATTGAGAGAGAGAGAGAGAAATAGGGAGAGAGAAGGAGAGTGGGTGGTAGATGGAAAAGAGAAAGAGGAAGCGATAGGTAGATATGTGTAGAAAGAGAGGGAAAGAGGACAAATGAGGGAAGAGGAGAAACAGGGGAAGAAAGATTTGGGACAAAGTAGAGAGGAGAGGCGAAAGACAAAGCTAAGAGATATGAGAGACGAAATATTCCACAGAGATCAGAGAACAGAGGGAAGTAAAAGAGAGCAGCTCCCAAAACCAAGAACCCACTAAACCCCAAAATTCTTGTAGCACATACTCCTCCCTCTCCCTCTCCCTCCTCCCCCTCTCCCTCCACTCCCCCACTCTCTCTCAAAATAGAAAAAAAATCTCAGAGATGGATGACTGCAGTGATGGAAAGCAAAGACGTAACGAAGAGTGAAAGGAGAGAGAAAAAGAGAGAGTAAAAAAGGGAGAGAGAGAGAGAGACTGACTGAAGAATGGCGCAAGCAGGACTTATTGACGGCAAGAGTGATAGGAGCAAAGGTTAGGCAGGACGTCGGGAGAGCCGTCTAGAAGGATGCGTCTAATATACATGTTCTCTTCGAGTGAAATGTTCATGATGGAAATGAGCAAGAGTTGTTCACGTGAGGTTCAGGGTTCGGGGTGAGGCTTGTCTACGTAAAGATAGG
>NC_091549.1:37377176-37379676 GCF_042767895.1 Penaeus vannamei
TATGGGCATGCATATGTGCGTAATTGTCCATACAGAATATATAGTGCATTTCGCATACATGCAATATAAGCTCACATCCAATATCACGCACAGCGGAATGACTGCGGGTATAGATGAATGAACCTAGATCCACGGAAACATATGAAAGTCATTCCCCGCCATTTCCCGCAGAGAATTCAATCGTTTATAGCCTCACCTGCACGGGGTATCGGATCCTCCATACGCGCACAGGAAACCATCTTCCCCAGCGCTTGCACGGCTCGCGGCGCCTCCCCTCCCCTTCATACAGCTTTGCACATGAATGGCCGCGTCAAGAGGAGCAACGGCGGCCCCATTTTTAACTAAGGGTTTCGAGGCAGTGCACTGAAGGGATCCCGTATACAAATGACCCATTGGACACCCGCACGACTATTCAAACACCATGAACGTCGGGGAAGGGGCACACGGGGCGGACACGACGGTGCGGTGTAAATAGGGCATATACGCCAGCACTGACGAAAGGCGCGGGCGAGAAGCGGAGAGGGCAAGAGGGGAAGAAATGCAGACGCGGAAGGGAAAAAGGGTGAATGGGCAGCTGATGCTTCGGTTCGATTTGTTTCAGGGAATGTTATTGGGCTGCATTATCTAAAAGGCAGCCAAGAAACCCTAAAGTTAATTTTGGCGGTAGACATACGGAGTGGGGTACAGCTGATGATAATTGTGCTGGCGATGATGGTGATGGTGAAAATGATGATAATGATTTGAATGATAAGGATGGCTATGATGATGATGATGACGATGAGTATGATGATCATGGTAGTGGTAGTAAGAATGAGAATAATGAAAGGAGGTAAAGATGACAACTAAAGTGATCGATAAAGTAGAAAGTTAACCGAAACAGATGGTTGTTTTCACTTTAACCTGTGTCCCCTTCTCTCAACCTCATCTATCTGTTCATTTATCCGTCTATCAATTCCTTCCTTTAGTTACTCATTTATCTGTTAATCTATCAATAAATCTCATTATCTATATTTCTCTTTTCATCTTCCCCACTTAGACTCTTCCCTTTTCTGCCTTCCTTCCCATCTCCCTCTTTCTCTCTCTCGCTCTTTTCTCTCTCTTCTTTCCTAAATCGCTCCCCTCTTCTCTGCCCCATCTCCTCTTACAATCTTTTCTTCGCCTCCTTCATTTTGAACCTTCCCCCCTCTTCCTCCTATTATTTTCGTCATCTCCTCTTCCTTACCCTTTTTAAAATCATTCTTACCTTCTTTCTTTCTCCCCTTTCCAATTTCTCCCTTCCTTCCCCCTCTCATTTCCCGGCCCATTTACTCTCTCTTTCTCTCTTGACAACAAACAGAAAACCATAAAAGAGAGAGAATGAGAGACAAGAATAAACATATAAACACACGAGGAACCAAAAGAAAAGAACCGATAACAAAGAACGAAAAATAGCGGGAAATAAAAGTGACTTGGTCAGATAAAAGGCGAAGAGGGAGGGAACTTGTAACGAACAAAAGACGAAGAAGAATGAGGAAAAGAAGCAGGCGAAGAGAGAATGAATGAGGGGGAAATGCAGGCGAGGAGTGACGAGGACGTAAAACTTTAGGTATGCGAGTGTTCAGACCGTAAACTCCTCCGGGAGGATGCCACACCACGCCGCTCCTACAGGCTGCCTGCGTGAGGAGGAGGAGGAGGAGGAGGAGGAGGAGGAGGAGGAGGAGAGGAGGGAGGAGGAGGAAGAAGAAGAAGGGAAGAAGAAGAAGAAGGGAAGAAGAAGAGGAGGAGGAGGGGAGGAGAGGGAGGGGGAGGAGGAGGAGAGGAGAGGAGGGGAGAGGAGAGGAGAGGAAGGAGGAGGAGGGGAGAGGAGAGGAGAAAGAGGGAAGTGGGAGGAGTAGGAAGAGGGGGAGGAGGAGGAGGAGGTGGAGAAAAAGGAGAAAGAGGAGGAGGAAGAGGGAAGGAGGATCAGGGGAGGAAGAAGGTACGAGGAGGAAGAAGAAGAGCGAGGAACTGAGGAAGATGTTTATATATGCGCACCCAGATATATTCGTATATAAACATACATACACGCATGAGTGTGTTTACCATCCAGCCATACATGCACATATAGACAGACAAGAGAGAAATATAGATACGACTATCACATATACAAACAGATAGCTATGTTTACAGATAGATAAACAGATACCCTTGTCGATAGACAGACAGACAGATAGACAGACACAGAGCCAGGTAGATGAATAAAGATACAACTAGAGAGAAAAGAGAAGCAAAGGAAAGAAACAGGGCCTAAAGGAACCCGCCCGGACTCCATCCATCAACGGCCTCCAGGTATCAGACGCCCTCACCATCACTCACCACACCGCCCACCACGGGACGAGTATGGTGACGCCCGAAGACCATTCGTCAGAGAGGCACCAGTCATCGCCCGGGCCGTCGCCTGAGTGACCATCGGGAGCCAATCAGGCCAGTCAGTGCCACGATCGACTGGCTCGCACCACAATCACCCACACGCCGCGAGGAG
>NC_091549.1:37384676-37392176 GCF_042767895.1 Penaeus vannamei
AACACACACACACACACACACACACACACACACACACACACACACACGAACAGACACACACAAACAGACACACCCACACAAACAGACACACACACACACAAACAGACACACACATACACACAAACAGACACACACATACACACAAACAGACACACACATACACACAAACAGACACACAAACAGACACCCACACCCACATCCACACACACCCACACACCCACACACACAAACAAAGACACACACACTATAATAAAAAAATATAGAGTCCCATTCATTGCAGCAGCGAGATAACTTTAGCAAGGAGAAGAATAAAACGCCCGGCGCGATATTCTGGTGTCTGTCGGTTCCATAATTAAAATTGGTCTGCGCGTCAGGATCCAGAGGGTTAAATATATTCAACATCGGCCATCACAGCCCATGGATCGGCGCTCCCGAAGAATTATTCCTTTCCGGTGGCTAGATATATATCGCATACCCACTGCGGAAATAAAGAAAAGCAAAGACAAAAAACTAGAAAAAAGAAAGAAAAAGAAAAAAACGAACATTCATCATTGTTCACACGAGGGCTGAGCATTTGTGCCGACACGAGGCCACCCTTCCCTACCTACCTACGCCCATATCCCATACCCCGCCCACTCTCCTAATCCCCCCTCCCCCCTAAGCATCCCAACCACTCTCCGTCCCCGCCAAAACAGCGCCCACTCGCTTGCCAACGACTATATATATACATGTGCACTCTGGAATCTGCAAGGGTCGAGTGCAGCCATCTTCAAAAATTAAAGCCGCGGAAGAGGTCAGCGCAGACACCTCCCACGTGGCTTCTCTTTAGCGTATGTGTGTGTGTACGTGTGTGAGGGCGGGGGAGGGGAGAGGGGGAGGGGGTGTAGACAGTGGTGGGGATCGCGGGGGTGGGTGGGGGTATAGTTCAGTGTGTGTGCGTGTGTATGTATGTGTGTATGTGTGTGTGTGTTTGCGCGAGCGCGTGTGTACGTGCATGTGTGTGTGTGTGTGTAGGCGCGCGTGTATAAAACAATTACAGCGTCATCCTACATGCAGTGTATTTCTAGCATTTTAACCTTTGCGGATTACATTTTCCCTATCAACCAGCAAATGTATTTTCATCCTTCTATTATTCTTTTCATGAAAAACCGCCCCGAACGAACCAGCCCAGAGCCAGCCAATCTCCAGCCTCCCCCAAAAAAGAAAACAAAACAGCCAAAAAGAGAGCAAACAAGAAAGAAAGCGCACATCTCAAAAGAATTCCATCTTTCTTCGATATTTCAATCTCTATCAGCAGGTCGTTTCCATCAGCCGAGCCCGAACCCAAGACGGGCAAGCGAACTTGGCGTCGTATATCAAGCCGCCCGCCTCAACTTGCCTCTTCCTCCTCCTCCCGCGCCGCCCACGCGGTCCTGCGATGACGTCACAACCGGCTGGTGGCGCCAACCCTCCTATGGCGTCGGTGCAAGAGTTGGTGATGTCACCCTCGCAGTGATTGACGTCACTGTGACGCCATCAGTTCCGACGGCGTCATGGTTTTATCTCCCGCTGGCAAGGCTCGGCTTTTTCTCTCAGCATTATCGTTATCTTTATCTATATCATCTTCGTTACTATACCTATCATCATTATTATCCATATCATCACCTTTACTTTAGCTACCACCATCATTATCCTTACAAACACCATGATCCTTACATTATCGCATCAACTTGATTATGATAATAAGCAAGATGAACGAAACACAAAGGCCGCGTGACACAACGATTTGGATGACACCGCGAATGACAGGCAGATAGACAAGATACGAATGGCGGAGACGAACGGCCTGCAACCGAGAGATAAGGATCGATTCATCGGTGACCTGTTCTGCGGGGCGGCTCTCCTCTCGCGTAGATTGACCTGCGAAATCCCCGGAGTCATTTCTCATCTATCTATTTATTATCTTATCTTTATCATCTAAGTTTTTATTTCGGAATCATTTCTCATCGATTTACTGTTTTTTATCTTGGTTTTTATCTCCTATTTATTGTTGCATTTATAAGAGTTCTGATTTATTCCTTTTTTCTCATCAGCTCTTATCTATTCTTTTTCGCTCATTTAATTCCTACTTATCGCTGTCCTTTCTTTAATTCGTATTCATACTCGTCTGCTTTCCCCTATTCATCGCTATCCCTTCATCAGCTTTCATCATTCTTATCACTTCTCTATGTTTCTCACTCACTATCTATTCCACCACCAACTCTTATCCACCCCTGCTCTTACAGCATTTATCAGTTATCGTCCATACCTCTTATACGGAATTATCAAGGCATTTCATCTTCTCTCCATCCACACTACATCGCACTACACTCACCATGAACAACAGCAGCATCATGGTGTCTTAAAGCGCTCGGGAACATCCGTGTTCTCTGCGTCTCCAGCACTCCCCTCTCTTCAGTTTGTTTCCCTTTTCCTCTTTTATTGGACACGTGTTATCCTATTTCATGCATGCATTTAACTCACATCTCGTTCTCTCTCCCCTCTTTCTATATCCCCTCGATTTCCCCCTCTTTGTCTCTCCTCCCTTATCCCTCTTTCGCCGACAGAGGGAGAGGCAAAACGAAAGAAAAATGGTAAGAGGCTCTGGCACGCCCTGCTGATACGAATAAACACACAAAAACAAAACAAAACATAAACAAAGGCATAAAGAAACAAAGCAAGAGAAAACACAAAACGCAGTGTCAGCAGGGGAAGCGGTTCAGTCAGCAGAGGCAGCGACAGTCACATCAGCAGCTGCATGACGGAGCAGCAGAACCCGCTACAGACACCAATGCCTGATTGCAACAATTTCATTACCATTAGCGATTCCCTGTCATCATTATAACATCAATTTTGCCGTTACTGGACTTGCAATGTTGCGCTCATCAACTCTGTCATTTCTCATTGCCATCACATAGTCTTATCATTTTCAACTTCTCCCATCTTCGTTCCCGGTTGCTTTTAACATCTTTTCCATTCCACCACTTCTCTATCGCAACCACAGTCATCCTTATCTCCATCATCATCATCATCACCACCATTATCATTATAATTATCATCATTATCATTATAATCATCATCATCATCATCACCATCACCCCCACCACGCTTTACACCACCATCACCACCATCAATCACCATCACAACTCCCTCTTTCCCTCCTTTCCTCCCTCCCTCCCCCAACACCGAGCACAAACACTCACCACCTCCCTCGCCACACCAAAAGTAATTTCCTTTTTGCTCCATCATCATAACACCAGCCTCCTTCCTCCCTCTCCATCATTCAGTTCCGCTTTGTCGCGACAGATGAGGATGACAGCATCAGCCCTTCTCCCGCACGCCGACAGCGCCGCAGCTGTAAGCCACTTTAAATCAAGTACTGGAGAGGAAGGGCGTCTGTGTGGCTACCACTACTGGAGGTGGTGGAGGTGGTAGTGGTGGTGGTGGTGGCGGTGGTAGTGGTGGTGGTGATAGTGGTGGTAGTGGTGGGAGTGATGGTGGTGGAGGTGGTAGTGGTGGTGGTGGTGGTGGCGGTGGTGGTGGTGGTAGTGGTGGAAGTGGTAGTGATGGAGGTGGTGGTAGTGGTGGAGGTGGTGGTAGTGGTGGAGGTGGTGATAGTGGTGGAGGTGGTGGTAGTGGTGGAGGTGGTGGTGGTGGTGGAGGTGGTGGTGGAAGTGGTGGTGGTGGAAGTGGTGGTGGTGGAAGTGGTGGTGGTGGAAGTGGTAGTTGTGGAAGCGGTAGTGGTGGAAGCGGTAGTGGTGGTGGAAGTGGTAGTGGTGGTGGTGGAGGTGGTAGTGGTGGAAGTGGGAGTGAAGGAGGTGGTCGCAGTGGTGGGGGTGGTGGTGGTGGTGGAGGCGGTAATGGTGGAGGTGGTGGTGGTGGAAGTGGTAGTGGTGGTGGAAGTGGTAGTGGTGGTGGAAGTGGTGGTGGTAGAGGTGATAGTGGTGGAAGTGATGGTGGTGGAAGTGGTAGTGGTGGTAGTGGTGATGGAGGTGGTAGTGGTAGTGGTGGAGGTGTTGGTGGTAGTGGTGGAGTTGGTGGTAGTGGTGGAGGTGGTAGTGGTGGTGGTGGAGGTGGTAGTGGTGGTGGAAGTGGAGGTGGTAGTAGTGGTGATGGTGGAGGTGGAGGTGGTGGTAGTGGTGGAGGTGGTGGTGGTAGTGGTGGAGGTGGTGGTGGTAGTGGTGGAGGTGGTAGTGAAGGTGGTATAGGTGGTAGTGAAGGTGGTGGAGGTGGTAGTGAAGGTGGTGGTGAAGGTGGTGAAGGTGGTGGAGGTGGTGGGGTAGAGGTGGTGGTAGTGGTGGAGGTGGTGGTGGCAGTGGGGGAGGTGGTGGTGGTAGTGGTGGAGGTGGTGGTGGTAGTGGTGAAGGTGGTGGTGGTAGTGGTGGAGGTGGTAGTGAAGGTGGTGGTGAAGGTGGTGGAGTTGGTGGTGGAGGTGGTGGTGAAGGTGGTGGTTGAGGTGGTGGTGAAGGTGGTAGTAGTGGTGGAGGTGGTAGTGGTAGTAGTGGTAGAGGTGGTGGAGGAGGTGGTGGAGGTGGTGGAGATGGTGGTGGTGGGAGGGAGGAGGGGGAGGAGGAGGAGGAGGAGGAGGAGGAGGAGGAGGAGGTGGAGGTGGAGGTGGAGGTGGAGGTGGAGGTGGAGGTGGAGGTGGAGGTGGTGGTGGTGGTGGTGGTGGATGGTTTTGGTGGTGGTGGCGGCTTTTCTCGCCTCGTCATTATCATCGGAAGCATTGTAATTGTTGTTGTTATCATTATAAATATCATTATCATTAATATTACCATTACTACTATCATTATTATCATTATTTTCATTATAATTTTCATTCCCATTTTAGCACCATTATTGCCATCTTTATTATTATCATTTTATTGTTATTATCATTACCACCACCATCATAACCATCACCATCGTCATCATCATCATCACGTTTTTTTCATTCACCATCATAATCATAATCACCACACTATCATAATCACTACAAATCATTACTCACTAAGATAACAACATTAACATTATCATTCTATTTCCCCGAGCAGGCATTTCCCCTTGCCTCGTACCTGCACCGCGGCGCAGGTAAAGAAAGTTTCCTAATCTTGCCAAAAATAGAAAAGAAGTATAATCAAAGCAATCTGGCAATTGCATGAAAGATGGAGCAACTACCGGTGAGCGAGAGATGAGTGATTGGGTGAGAGTGAGTGAAGGAGTGATTGCGTGGCTAAGTGAATGGGTAAGCGTGACTGAATCAATGACTTGATGGGTGAGTGAGTGAATGGGTAAGTGAGTGAGTGAGGAGCAAGTGAGTTACTGGGTGAATGAATTAGTGAGAGAGAGAGAGAGAGAGAGAGAGAGAGAGAGAGAGAGAGAGAGAGAGAGAGAGAGAGAGAGAGAGAGAGAGAGAGAGAGACAGAGAGAGAGAGAGACGTAGATGAAGGAGACAGAAAAGAGAAGGGCAACTGGGAAGCAGAATAAAAAAAAGGGAGAAAGGATAACAACAAGAGAAGAAACAAACAAACAAAATCATGAACAAGAATCCTAAACAAAAAACAACAAAAATAAAATAAGATAAAATAAATAAAAAAATAAGAGAAAGAAAAGGGAACAGACACAGAAAGGAAAGAGAAAGAGAGAGAGACGTGAGGGGAAAAGAGAGGCAGCGGCACCACGAACAGACGCCACCGCTTTCCCTGTGACCCTTGGCATATAGGCTGGACGCACGCTCTCACACGCCCCCCCCCCCAATCCCCTAACTCTCCCCCCCTCATGCTGAGCTCAATCCCTCCCGGCTCTCACTAACCCCCATCTTCCCCTCTTTCTCCCCCTCCTCTCCCCCCCCCCATCAGCGCGAGAGAAGGTGAGATGGGAGAGGTACCAGGGCGGGGGAGAAAGAGTTAAGCGAAAAGTAGGAAAGAGAGGAAGAGGAGGAGGAGGACGAGGAGGAGAGGGATGAAGAGGTGGAAGAGGAGGAGGAGGAGGAGGAGGAGGAGGAGGAGGAGGAGGAGGAGGAGAAGAAGGAAGAAGAAGAAGAAGAAGAAGAAGAAGAAGAAGAAGAAGAAGAAGAAGAAGAAGGAGGAGAAGGAGGAGGAGGAGGAGGAGGAGGAGAAGGAGAAGGAGAAGAAGGAGAAGGAGAAAAAGAAGAAGGTGGAGAAGGAGAAAAAGGGAAATTAGGAGGAAAGGAGAAGTAGGGAAAGGAACGGGAATTGGAAAAAAGAGCAGGAATTAGAGAGGAGGAGGAGGAGGAAGAGAGGAAATGGGAGGTGCGAGAAATGGCGGGGCTAGAATGAACTTAGTAAATGGCTTATGAGACCGATGGGACTTGTGTGTTCTTGCGGGGGGGGTCGGATAAGAAGGCTTGTTTGAAAGGTGTGGTTCTGGGAGGGACGCCGAGGGAGGGAAGGCGAGAGAGAGGGTTCCGAAGGTGGAGGGGAGAAAGAAAGGAGAGAGGGAGAGGAAGGGAGTGGGGATGGATGGAGGGAAAGAGGAAGAAAGTGGGAATGAGGAGGAAAGAAAGGAGATAGAGAGGGGGAAGGAGAGTGAGAGTGAGAGTGAGAGAGAGGGGAGGGAGGGAAGGAGACGGAGGAGGGAGAGAAAGAGGGAGGGAGGGAGGGAGGGAGAGGGAGAGGGAGGGGGAGAGAGGAGAGGGAGAGAGGAGGGGGAGAGGGAGAGGGAGAGAGGAGAGGGGGAGAGGGAGAGAGGAGAGGGAGAGAGAGAGAGAGAGAGAGAGAGAGAGAGAGAGAGAGAGAGAGAGAGAGAGAGAGAGAGAGAGAGAGAGAGAGAGAGAGGGGGGGGGGGGTTATAGAGAGGTAAAAGGTTGGAAGAAGAGTCTGAAAAGAAGAAAAAGGACTGAAAAAAGAGACGCAAGAAAAAACACAGATAATGGAAAATAAGGGGAGATAGAGAGAAGAGAAAAGGGGTGAGATGGAGAGGGATAAAATGAGAAGAGAAGAAAAAAAAAACATCTGCAGTGGAAATTAAACCACTAAAAGAACGGACGCTGCGAGAGAGAGGACAGACCGCAATAACAATAAAGCAATGGGAATGTTAACACCCATAATGCATAAGCCCCTAATATCACCCTATCCCTCTATTTCTCTCCCTAAATATTTTTCCTCTCATCTATCTTGTCAATTAACAGCCTATTTAAATCCACATGAATTCACATAATACGTCGATATAAATGTCAATTGTACTTCCCTTCCGCCTCCATTTCCATACATAATATCGCCATTCTGACAAAAACTATCGTGTTATTCAATGTATGTTCTTTTTTTTAGCTTCGTGTGGGAGAAGAGGGAAGGTGTGTGTTTGTTTGAGTGTGTTTGTTTGAGTGTGTTTGTTTGAGTGTGTTTGTTTGTGTGTGTGTGTGTGTGTGTGTGTGTGTGTGTGTGTGTGTGTGTGTGTGTGTGTGTGTGAGAGAGAGAGTGAGTGAGTGAGTGAGTGAGTGAGTGAGTGAGTGAGTGATTGGTGAGTGAGTGAGTGAGTGAGTGA
>NC_091549.1:37397176-37404676 GCF_042767895.1 Penaeus vannamei
CCTCTCCCTTAGGCTCCTCCCCCCTCCCCCCTGACACTTGAACACCGATGCATACAATTATTGGCCGGCCCGCTGCTGTATTCCTGGGAGATTATTTGTCTCCTCCTTTTCATCCTCCTTCCTTGTTCTCCTTCTCTGGCTCTGTGTTTGTCTGTCTCTCGCTCGTTCTCGTTTCCTCATTCTTATGCATGGGCTTTCGCGACTACATACATAGACACACACGCAAACGCGCGCCTACATGCGCACACAAATACACATCCACACCTACACATATTGGGACTTTCCATAACTTTACATAACTCTCATAACAATATACTTACTAAACGCACAAGATACTTTAATGTAACACAACATACTTGTAAAGTACACACCACAATACATAAAAAAACACATATGATACTTACAAAACAGACAACATACAAAAACATACTTACACAGTCGAACACAAAAAAAACGAACAACTTACCTGAAAAGAGAAAGGAAAAAAAACAATCAAAACAAGTATGAACACAATTACACAGGCATTAGTCACAATCCA
Source organism: Penaeus vannamei (assembly GCF_042767895.1). Taxonomy (NCBI): domain Eukaryota; kingdom Metazoa; phylum Arthropoda; class Malacostraca; order Decapoda; family Penaeidae; genus Penaeus; species Penaeus vannamei. The sequence continues at coordinate 37,397,715 of NC_091549.1, forward strand.
TTCATCGAAATAAATGAATGAATAACAAACAAACAAAGGGCCAGAGTTGTTAACTGAAAGCTTTTCCCTTTATTCGAACGCTCCGGACTACGGTTCGAACACCAAAGACACTCACGGCGCTTAAGGGTGTTGGCCAATTAACTGCTACGGTTCATCCTCTATTCTGTTTCTCTATTCAACTCATCCCTTTCTCTTTTTTTCTCTCTCTCTCCCTTTTCCTCTTCCCCCTCTCTCTCATCTTCTAGCGTTCCTCCCTCCTCCTCCATTTCCCTCCTTCTATCTCTGTTTCCCCATATTCGAATCTCCTTTCCTTCTCTACACTTCTACTCATTCCTCTTATTTCCCCGTCGTTTTCCTTTCTCTGTGTCCTGCTTCCTCTCTCCTCCTTTATCCCTCCCTCCTTTCATCCCGCAAATCCAAATTGGGTCCTACGGGCTATTCATTTGCCTTAATTAACCCTCTTTTCCTTCCCCTACATTATTATTATCATCCTTGCTTATGGATTTTCATTACCCATCGACTCTCCTTCTCTATGCCGCCTCCTATCAGCATTTCCGTTTTAATAATTCTAATATAATGAATACCTGCCTCGCCCTTCTCCTCCTCGTATATTTTTCTTTTCATTCCATAGCGCCATCATCAATGCCACCTTTATTACAATGATCAAAACAGTCTTCACTCTTTATGTTTGGTAATATAGTTTTCCTCTTCCCTTTCCACTTCCCGCCCTTCCATACTCTGCCATCCTCTACTATTCTCCTCTCTCAGCTCTTTCTAAATCTCTTCTTTCTCTTTGTCTGTGTCTCAGCCTCTGTTTCTGTCTGTGTCAGTGTCTGCGTCTCTGTCTGTCTCAGCCTGAGTGTCTGCCTCTATCTCTCTCTTCATCCCCGCCTCCTTCCCTCTCTCCGTATCTTGCCTTTAAAACGTTCGTGACCGGCGCAGATAAAGAGTCGGGAGCGGCGACTATTCAACAAGAGAGACACCCACAGCTAAGTGTTAGAAGTGGAATAGCATGCATACACATAAAACCTGAATAAATAAGACGAATGAAATAAACAAATGCGTTTTCATTTTGTTAAACGTGCCGGTGGCCATAAGGTCTAAGATCGCTTAACCTTTTGGTCGGCGACCCCACGACACTCCCGATGCTTTGGCCTCGCCGGACCGCCTTCTCTTCCTTCGCTCCTTCCTTGGGGTCGAAGCCGGGGATGATCTAGCTGCCTCGAGGATTATTATTTTTCAGGTTTCGCTTTTCATTTTTGCACTAGATGAAAAAGCGCCCCTTCCTATTTTTGAAAATTCCTTTCCTTAATCTTTCTTTGCCTTTTCTCCTCCTCTTCCTCCTTCTTTTCTTCTGTGTCTTCTTCTCTTCCTCCTTCTCCTCTTCTTTCTTGCCCCTCCTCCTTTTCCTCCATCTCCTCTATACACTTCCGCTTACTCACGCATAAAAAAATCTGAATGTCCAAGCTGCTTTGCATAAAACGCCATGCAGCGGTCTCCTAAAAACACGCACGATAATCAGGGAATCGACAGAAGACTCGAAGCAAACATATACTCTGATATAGGACAAGAAGGAAGGCCACGAATCGAGCCCGAATCTCCCACGATTTCTCCTCCGGCTTCGCTCTCCTAAAGATCTTGCCGGGAGTGATCTTCGGGCCGTCTTCTTTCCTCTCCTTCTTTTTATATTTCTTTCTCTACTTCGACTTCCAATCCACTCCGACGCCCTCCCCCCCCTCCCCCATCCCCTCCTCTTCTTCGCATCTCTTACTTTTCTTCACTCTTTACCTTCCAATCCTCTCCTCCACTTTTTATATTCTCCTTTCTCTACCTCTGTGTCTCTTTCTGCCTGCCCATTCTCTCTTTATGTCTCTGTCTCTTTATCTCCCTCAATCTCTCCCTCTTTCCCTCTCTCCCTCTCTTCCTTTCACCCTCTCTTCTCGCACGGCATCCATACTCCCTCACAAAAATCTATATTTAGATTTTCTCTTTACTAGTCCAACTTCCTCAATATTTTTCCTCCCTTTTTTGTCTCAACGCAAGCCTTCGACCCCCCCCCCTTCTCCCCCCCCGGTCCTCCCCATCCCTCGGCCCTCCCCTAAAACACACACACCAATACCCACATCAAGGGCACTCCACAAATTAAAAATCGCTGATGACAGTGGACTTGCATTCCTACTTTTCTCATCCCCGGGAAGTGGAATGCCGTGTTTTTCCCCCTCCTCTTTTCGTGCTTGCTTTCTCGTAAACTTCTAGAGTCGAAAGAATATGATGTCAAAATGTATGAAGCGCCACTTGTCTCTCTCCTTTTTGTATTTCTTTATTTTATCATTATTATTATTATTATTATTATTATCATTATTATTATTATTTATTTATTTTGCTCCAGTGCGCATCAACAAACATTTACAGAGGCACAGACAACCAGACAGATAGACAGACACACTAGCACACACATATAAGCACACACACACACAAATGCGTGCGCGCGCTTCGAAAACGTTCATATATCTTTATAAATTCTGAATAATTACAGTAGCCGCTTAAACAAACAGAATGCAACAGCACACAAGCACTACCCTGATATCACGAAACTAAACACGAATTCAAGAGAAAAGTAATCGAGCAGTGCCAAGGGGGAAAGCCATGACATTCACGCATACAAATGCAAAACAAACACACACACACACACAGACACACACACACACACACACACACACACACACACACACACACACGCACACGCACACGCACACGCACACACACACACAAACCAAAGAGGATCGCGAAGAGCGCAGTCTACAGCATATAATCCCTCGCAGACAAACGTCCTCGCTGAGGCGCTGACATGTCTCCCTTTTCTCTCTCTCTCCTGAAGTTCCGCCCAAAACCCCTCGTTGCTATGCCACCCCCCCCTCCCCCGACCCGGCTGCAAACCCTCTCCGCGACGTGTCCATGCTTTCCCCGAGGGATCAGTCGCTCTCTCGTGCTTGCAATCCACACCAGCAGCTCCTTATCTCGCGAAAATGCCCCCGAGGTTGGCAGGCTCCACCGGCGACCGCGAGACACCCCAAATGTCGCGAGGCTGATCGGTAAATGTCAGGAGTTCGCCGGCTGAAGGATTCCGCTCCGTGGCGTCGCGGGCCTCGTCTGGCTACCCCGTGATGCGCTAAGGAACCGTGTCTTGCGCTACGAGACGTCATGAATAACTTATGAGCTTCTTTGCATACATATACGGTTTCGAGAGCCATTTTTAAAGGGCGCTTCACAACGTAAAATGTGAATAATGAACTTTCACGCCAGCGGTCAAGTGGGCATGACAAGCCCCCTGTGTGTCCAAGGTAAATTAATTTCCATGTAAATACTGCTGCACGGAAACTCTGAGCACACACACACAGAACGACACTTCCCTGCTAAACGTAACTGTTGACGCTTCCACATTCAAATGTTCATGTTCTTTTCGCTCCGCAACTTTCAAGAGGAAATACATCGCACCGAAATGAAATGCGGTCGTTCAGATATTATCACCAGCAGAAAGAAAAAAGAAAGGAGGAAAATGGGCATGGATATTGAACTTTCTTAAATAATAAATGAAGAAATTCTAATCCTAATAATAATAAAGAAGAAAGCGAGAGAGAACGAAAAACATTATCGCTTACAGACCTTTGCCCGAAGCGTCTGATCGCCAGACCACATCAAATTAAGAACAATAAAGAATGAGAAATCGCCCTTCCCCTTTGAGCACGGAGCCGAGGTCGATTCCATTACCCTTTTTCTTGCCCCCGACGTGCACGAGGACAGGTGCCCACCCGGCGACCCCCTGCCAGCACAGCACACCTGTCATCGCGTTGATTATTGGAAAGTGATGTCGTGCAGGGGCGGCACGCCTTCAGCACGCGCTCCTTGCCGACCGCGCCCGACGGTCATCGCGCTCCTCCTCCTCTCGCCGAGCGCCCTTTGTGCGGCTGTCGTGCTCACGTCCGTTCATGCTCCTGTCACCTGTCCGGCGCCCCGACTTCATACACGCTCCTGTAACCTATCTGACATTTACATCATTATATATGCATCTGACAGGTGTCTGGCGCTCGCGCTGTTGTATTTATATCAAAACAACGCGCGAGGTAGTGTTATTTCTTTTTTTAACTCCTTGGCTTAAAGCATTGTCCATGTTGGCGGAATTTCATATGCGATTTCGCATTTTAATCCCGACAGTCTCGCTCGAATAAGTCCGACGTTCTGCACACATGCACGCTGGTTTCTACGTGATAAAAGGCCGTCTAGATGCCGTCCCGAATTAATACCGAAACGGCCTTATTTACGACACGTGAATTATATATTCCCTGTGCTGAAGAGCGGTGTCATCAAGCTAGGGATTAGCAGTGTTAGTGCAAATTTGCGTGTCAAGACGGTACGCGACGACACCACAGCGCCCTCTCCTTCGCTCCGGACCCGTCATTCGGACGCCTTCCCCGCCTTTCAATTCTCATGCAGCTTACAAGAGCGCACCTCTGTCACTCTGATATTGACCTCCTGGCACCGACGTTCATGACACCAAATGTCCTGTCACGTCTTTTGCATCAGATTTCTTACGCCATTCATTTTGGACCAAATCTCGGCATTGCAGCGAGTCTGTGACACAAATTTCCACATTACTTGATTTCTTCCTCAAGCTCTGTGACACCAACGCGCTTCAGAAGCTCCCATATACTTATCACTTTCCAAAGCTTCCTGGCACACCGACACGGTGTCCCTAAAGCTCTCTGACACAAACCGCGGTCCCCGGAGCTCCCTGACACCAACACGCTCCCACAATCCCTCTGACGCCAGCCATGACACCTCATTTACCCGACACCTCTTTCCGGCCAAGCTCTCCCGACAGCTCTTATTGTCCCGACTTCTAAGCAGAGCCCCGACGCCCGATACGCCCGCCGCCCGTAATGAAACCTGAGCTATATTAGTCACCTCACGACCTGCAATTATCTCATTACAAGCGAACAATCACCGTGGAGCCGGAATGCTCGGGAAAAGTGATACAGTTGGCGAAAGGAGGGAGAGAGAAAGGGAAATATGGAAGAGGGGGGGTAGAAAGATGAGTACAGAAAATAAATTACAAATATACATGATACATTAATAATTCTAATAAGAAAAAATATCAGATTTATAGCAACAACAATAAATATAATAATAAAAATAATGATAGTAATAAAAAAATGACAATGGCAATACAACAACGATAGTAATGATAATAAAAACAATAATAATAATAATAACAATAATAATAATAGTAACAATAATAACAACAATGACAATAATAACACTAAAAAACAATAATAACAATACCAACAATAATATATTATTAATAATGATAACAATAATAATAATAATAATAATTAAACTAGGAAGTAGTATGAAGATGTAAAAGAAAATGAAAAAGAAGAAAAAATACAATAATTAAAATGCGAACGAAAACGCCACCAACAAACCCAATAAAAAAATAAATAGATAATTAAATAACTCCCCAAAGAAAGAGAAATCACATCCGACAGCTTCCCCCACCCCCTACTAACCCGCCCCCTACCCACACCCCTCGCCCTCCGCCACCGAAACCTCCTTGGCTTTACCCCCCCCCCATCCACTCCCCCGCCTGCGAAACCCCCCTGGTTTACTCCTCCGCCTCCGACCCCCTTCCCCCTGCCTTCCCCCCCACCCTTGTTCCCCCCCCCCTGCCTCCGGCACCCCCCAGGCCTCACCTCGACTCTGATACTTCAATATAAAGAAGTTTTCCCTTGAACATTTCGAGATCAAGACTGTCCTGCCAGAAACAGGAGGGATCTGTGAAGGCAACCAGAGGAAATATTGGCTCGACGCTCGGTACTGGGAGGTGGGAGATGGGGGGGGGGGGGTAGGATGGAGGAGGAGGAGGGTGTAATGTACAGTTAGTGGTTGATAGTTGGTGTTGCTGTTGTTTTATTGTTGTTGTTAATGATGATGATGTTAATGTTGTTGATGTTTTTGTTGCTGGTGGTAACTGTGGCTTGTGAATAATGTGATTGTCGAAGAGATATTGTATTGATGGGAGTGGCTCGGTTGAGTGTGGTGGTTGATAAGGGTTGAAAGTGGTTGCTGGTGGTGGCAATTGTGATTTGTGAATGGTGTAATGGTTGTCTGGCAACTCGATGGCAGTGGTTGTGTAGTGGTTCGTGGTTGATAATGTTCGTTTGTGGGGGTAATTGCAGTTTGTGAATGGTTTGGTGGTTGCCTGAGAGGTCTATGTTCATGGGAGTAATTGCGTATGGTGGTTAGTGGTTAATAGTGGTTATTGATAGTGATAACAGTGTTGATAGTGATAATTGTGGTGCGGTGATTGTGCCTGGCATGGCTGTGTTGATTGTAGTGTTTATTTGCATCAGTGATAGCGGTTACTGACTACGCTCAATTGTAGCCTGTGAATGATGTGATTGTGCTTTCATGCAATAGTAAATCTTGCCAACATCCGAATACATCACGTTATCACGAATAAAAAGAAATCGCTCGCATAACCGATCAATGCCCAATTATCAATCAATCCACAGGCTCTGTTTTCACCGCAATGTGCCCTTTCTTCCAATCACTCAAGAAAGAGAAAAACGCAAGAAACCAGATTGAATACCATCATACAAAAAATACGGCTTTTACCTTCTTCACACACACCACAAAAAAGAAAGAAAACGCACACAAGAAATCAAACTAGAAAAACGTGAAACGAAAGCGAGGCAGCTTCTACGCCCGCAGCCGCATGCGAGCGCCTACCAATCCGGGCCTCCTACACGAACGCAAACCCGGGCCGACACAAAAGTCCACGGGAAGCAATTATCGGCGAGGCGGACTTGAATGAAGCGACAGGTAATCTTAAAGGTAACTTACTGATCGATGTTCCGGGGATCATTAACCTTCGCCGGGGAACACAACAAAAAATAAAAGAG
>NC_091549.1:37409676-37417176 GCF_042767895.1 Penaeus vannamei
TCCCCCCCCCCCCGCCCTGAGTCATCCCCTCGCCGATCCCTAACATTTCAGACTCCCGGAACAAAGCCCTTGGGAGGAATAGCGCTGCATAAATAACGCTCTCCCTGCATGATCTACGTGGTGCACATGTACAGAAAACTGGTTGGAGATTCTAATAAACAATAACAACAACAATAATAAACATAATAACAATAGCAATAAGCATAAACATAATAATAAAAATGACAATGATAAACATAATAATAATGATGACAATGATAAACATAATAATAATGATGACAATGATAAACATAATCATAATAATACTAGTAGTGATGTAATAACAGAAATAATAACAATAATAAAAAACAATAATGATGCTAACAATTATGATAATATCAACATTATTAGTATTATCACAATCGTCCTGATTATTATCATTATTATCATCTGCGTCATTATCATTACCATCAGTAATATTTTTACTATCATCATTACTATTATGATTATCATCATTATCACCAACATCATCACCATTATCATATCCCTATCATTATTATCATCATATCATCATTACCACATCCCTATCATCATATCATCATCACCCCTATCATCATTATCGTACTATCCCTACCATCATGGTCTCATAATTACCATCACCATCGCCGACATCCTCACCCCCATCAGCATTCTTCCCATCAGCGCAAGCATTCTAATTATGCCTCGTAACAGCCGCATAAAAGCAACCCTTGGCGATCCTTTGCAAACCCCTATGACCGCGGCCCATCCATCCCGCTGTGCAATGTTCATCAACATCTTCCTCGCCATTGCAATCACACGTTCGCTCTTCACAGCATCAGCCATCATTGCAGAGTGTTGCTCTCCATAATCCTTAATTGCAGCATCGAGCATCATTATGGTTTGGTCACGCGCTCCTACTTGTCAAACAAATAATGGAATCCAAAACGACCACCATTTTTGCTCTTGATGCTTGTCAATACTGCGTGTTGGCCGGTAAACTACAGTGCATTACCGCCTCTTCATATGATTATTTACGAATAATAGCGTCATGAACTTTGTGGCGTTTCGCTGCCAACGGAGAATGAAATGATTTTTTCCTCTTGTGTGATATATATAAAAAAGAAAAGGAAAATTATCGTTCGAGAAGCGGCAAAGGTAAAAGGATTTAAATGAGGGAAATATCAAGAACTTTCTAATAAGTGTCATTATCAGAAACTTGCTAATCACTCCTTCGACACCCTTGATGAGGTCTCGCCGCAGGTAAAAATACCTCGGAATGATTATTCGTATTCAAATGGCGCCAACTCGTAAAGCCTCTTTCTTTCGTGTCGTGGGTGCGAAGCGAAGTGCAAGAGTAACGAATATTCCATAAATATCACATTAATGAAAATAACGAACTGTACCAATCAGATGCTACAAAAGGGTTCTACAAATGCACCCATACCCTTCCACCTCCCCCTACTCTACCTCCTTACCCCTCACCACCAGCTGACTTCCCTCACCTTCGCTTACCCAACTCCGTATCAGAATACCCCTCATTCCTACACCCCGGCCCCTGCCCCTTGGCCATCTTTCAAGGGCCATCTGCGGCAACTTGGGCCATCAGCTACTCTCGGAACGGCGCGAGTTCCTCCCTTCGTCACCCTGGCGCTGCGGCCGGGAACCGCCGCCCGGATTCTTTGGCGGCGCTCTTCGCCCAGCTGACATGCGGGCGCTCTTGGCGACTTTGCCTTTATATTGTTTATTCTGACTTACTTCATTTCATTTTAAATGTGGATTTAGATATACTGAACGACCGAAGATAGACGACAGATAGATGGGCAGACAGATAAAATACAAATACTGACAGATATACGAATACAGACATATATATAAATATGCACACGTCTAGATTGGGACTCTTGCACGGCACCAATCATGGTGCTTGCTGCAATGAGGACTTTTGATCCACATATTGCAAAGCTGCTCCTTGCAATCACCCCACTTTGGTCTTACCCATGTGTTCCACAAAAAGAATTCGGTAATAATACATGTCTCTAAATCATGCCTCTAAGTTTCATTTGTAATATCCAAACTTAGATTGCAAAATTCGTTATTGCAACAGATCTGAAAAGGCCGTTTCAACATCAATTGGCAGATGCAAAGAAAAAAAGAAAAAAATGCGCAAAGATTTACCAGTCCTTCCATTCCCTGTCATCTACCCTTCTCCTCCTCCCTTTTATTCCCATCCATCCCCCCTTCCATTCTCACCCATTTTCCCCTCCATCCTCGTCCCTTTCCTCTTCTATTCTCACTCCCCGTCCTCACGTATTCGCCTCTCCATTCTCATTCATCGTTCCCTCCATTTCCAATAATTTCCCACTTCCATTTTTCCAGATTTCCCCTTCCATCCTCACCCTTCCCCACCTCCATCTCATCCATTTTCTCTCCATTCTTACCCATTTCCCCTCAATTCTCACCCCCAATTTCCCTCATCTTCTCCTGCAGACTTACCCATTTCCCCCACCATCGTCATCCATTCTCTCTTCCATCTTCCCCCATTCATCTCTCCATTTTCACGCGTTTCCCCTTCTATCCTCCATCATCCACCCCTCCTTCTTCACCCATTCCTCCCCTGAATTTCCTCTCTATCATTTCCCCCCTCCAACCTCACCCAATCTCCCCTCTATCCTCCATCATCCCCCTCCATCCTCACCCAATCTCCCCTCTATCCTCTATCGCCCCAGCCTCAATTCTCATCCAATATCTTCTACATCCTCCATCACCCCCTCCCCCCTCCATTCTCACCCATTCTCTCCTCCATCCTCCATCATTTCCCATCTTCTCCATTCTCCATCATTCCCTCCCTCCTTCATTCTCCATCACCCCCCCCACATCCTCGCCCATTCTCCCCTCCACCCTCCACCATTCCCCCCTTCCATCCTCACCCTCCTTCCCCTCCCCCATCGTAGGCATAGACAATTTTAGTAGCCCCGGGGGAGTAACAAGTTGAGCACCCCCCACCCCCACCCACCCCAGCCCCAACTCGTGCTTATTCCCGGTAAAATGCTGGCGACGGGGGCGGTGGGGTGGGGGTGGGGGCGGGGGGGAGGCATCCATAAGCCAGCATTCTTCCTGCGGGGAACTTTGCGCCGCCGAGACTACTTCATTCCGGACTGCTTGCGATAAATATGTATATATGATCGCGCTTTTCTTCTCTCTTTCATCTTTTTTTTTCGAGATTGAAGTGGGAGGGCTTGGCAGTTTTTGTTGTTGTTTTGTTTTTGTTTTTGGGTTGGCAAGATTGTCTTCAAGTTTGTTAATAATATGATGTGTCGGGTGTGTGTGGGTGAAGCGAGTGCGTGAGTGTGAGTGTGAGCGTGAGTGAGTGTGTGTGTGAGTGAGTGAGTGAGTGAGTGAGTGAGTGAGTGAGTGAGTGAGTGAGTGAGTGAGTGAGTGTGTGAGTGAAGTGAGTGTGTGAGTGAGTGAGTGAGTGAGTGAGTGTGAGTGCACGTGTTTGTGTTCGTGTTCGTGTTCGTGTACGTGTACGTGTACGTGTTCGTGTTCGTGTACGTGTTTGTGTACGTGTTCGTAGTGTGTACATATGGGAGATGATTTATAGAGAAAGAAATTCGTTTTCTGGACACGTGGCGCAAACACCGAGATAAAACAGAAGTTGTAAGCACGCGGACAAAGAGCGTTTACTCTGTCATTCTGCTGTTGGAATTCCAAAGATCACAGTGACTGAAAGATCACACAATGTAGACGAAATAAAAAATAATCAAACCTGTCTGTGAAACGCTAACGTCGGAAATAAAAACAATAAAAAATAAAGAACAAAAAAATGACAGGAGGGTACCCCGCGCTGACGGGAGAGCGAGGTGGGGGGGGGGCGATAACGACTCAAGAAGAATAGAAAATTAAAAGCCGAAACACAGCACGACACAAATGTGACAGCGGAGGAAAGCAGTTGTCCTCAGTCGGACGAAAATAAAAACCAAGCAAAGCGGAGCCAAAGGGTGGCGGAGGAGAAGAGGAAGTAGGGGGAAGGGTAGGGGAAGGGGGTGGCTTGGGCAGAGGAGCGGTGGGGAGGGTGAAGGAGGCTGAAGAGGGATTGGATAGGGTTTGGTACGAAAGCGGGAGGAAAATAAGGACAAGGTAAAGGTGGTAGTTGGGAGAGAGTGGAGGAGAGTAGGGCAGGGCAGGGTAGGGTAATGGAAGGGAGGGGAGGGGAGGCGGGAAGCTGATGGGGAGTGTTGAAGGCTGTGTCGGCGGTGTCTAAACCAAAGGGCACGGGGTCACGCGCCGCCTGTCGCTACGGGGCGCTGCTAAACGAGGGGAGAGGAATGAATAGGATGGCGCCGAGGGGAAGGCGCGAATCACAAGGCGTCGCTAACCATTCAAAGCACTTCTCTCTCTTCCTTCTAATCACCTGCATTCAAACCCGTCATTAAGGCGCATAATAAGAGAAGCCCCAGACACGACCCGGCCTCCTTCGTCGCAAACAAACCAAGAAACGCGAACCCGACCTCCGGGCCGCTCTCGACGCCAGGTGAGAGCGCGCGCCTCGGCACGGGAGACGGAGGGAAAGGTCACGCGACGGAGGACGTGGCTCGCGGCGGCGGCGGCGGCACGACGATCCTCTTTCTTTTTTCTCTTTTTTTCCCTTTTCTCCGTTTCTATTTTTATCTTTTAGACTTTGGGAAGGTCAAGTGAGGTCGCTTGCCTTTCTTTACGCAGGGGTTGTTCCGCCTTGCTTCTTAGGCTTTCGAGATCCGTGTTTGCGCTGAACGGCCTTTGTCTCAAGGAGCGAGACGTGTCTAAGCACGGCCAGCGTAGACGCTAATATCTAGTACTAATGTGGAGATCTGATTCTGCTCTGACGGCTAAATCTCTCCCATCCATCACGCGGAGGATTAGACCTTCTTATTCATCACGCTCGCGGACCAATCTTCCAGTCGGCCTTATTGAAAACACCCGCCGCCCATTCACCGCCCTGGTCAATCTAACCCCTTTCTTCGCTAGGTTTCCTTTTCTTGCTGAAAATAAAGACCTTCCTATTTGATATGGATGCCTTTCGTCTCCGGCATACGTAGCATCTAATCACATTTTCCGCCATACTGAAAATGTGGTCATTCCTTCGTCACCTCTAACGATGCCCCTCTCCCCACAAGGACCTCTAATCCTTATCCTTAATACTATACTTATCCTAAACGTAGTAGCGCGTCACCCGAAAACGACACATCATCCAACTTTACAGAACAGAACAAGACTCACTTTCCATCCACCTTTCCCGCCCTCACGCCCTCCCTATCCCCCATCCTCACCCACACTTCCATACGCCCCCCGCCCACCATACCTACCCCACGCCCACCCCGCCCACTCCCCGCCAGCGAGAACGGGCAGCCAAATCCCTATACCCATTACATCTTGCCCTCTGTGCCGTAAAATCTAACTTCCTCCAACTTCCTGTCTCGTCGCGCTAACTTTTCAAATTCCTCTTTAATCAGCTCTAATATTTCTTTGCCAACTACTTCTGTGAGACTAATGCTCCGCGGCGGACACGGAGCTCCTGGAGGCATCCGTACTGCCCCGAGACGGACCGGATACTCGGGTACATGGCGGGGCTACTGCGGTGCCGGATGGGGATTCTGCGGATGGGACTGAATGGAAAGGCGGTACTGTCTATACCATTTTCAAAATATTTTCTTTAGCAACAGTAGTGTGTTTTTATACCACTCATCCGCGGCGTTAGACATACTTTTATCATTATCATCGTTGTCATTTATATTATCAATATTAATATCGTTACCATCACTATTATCATTATTACTATCATCATTATGAATATTATTATTACCTCTGCCAAGGAGGTTATGTTTTTGTTAGCGTTGGTTAGTTTGATTGTCAGCAGGATAACTCAAAACGTTATGATTTTTTTATTTTCTTTACCAGAGGTGTCAGCCTAATTTAGATGCCATTTTGGTGGTGATCCGGATCATGATCCGGAACCAGGATTTTTTTAAATGACTGCCTCAGTTATTCTTATTGCTTTGGCAATACGGGTAGCGATTATTATTATCATTACCTTTATTACCTCCGCCAAGAAGGTTGTGTTAACTTTCGTCACTAGAGATGATTTTAATGTAATTCTTCAAGTGTGAATACTTTTATTACATCAGTGACCCTATTGCCCTGACGGAGGTATGCGCTCTCTGAGAGCTTCTAGTTACTATTATCATTTAGTGTATATCTATGATTATTTCGATAATTATCATTACAAAATAGTATTAGTAGCAACACCCTATTCATTGTAGTCCATTCTCAATATCATTCTCAACACCATCACCATCACCTCAATCACCACAACCATCACAACCCTCGCCTTCCCCCCCCTTCACTAACTCCCTCTCCGCCCGCAGCCCTGACCTCGCCTTCCATTTTCGTCAAATCCCGACTAACTGTTTGCGCGAGGGGAAGGCCCTATCACAACCGCCTCTAATTTACGGAAGCCAGACCGGCCTTTTCCGCTAACGATTTTCCGTCGCTCTATGAATCCAAGCACAATATCATCCATTTTTCCATTACGTGGATAGTCCTCTGCCTATATAATTTAAGTGTTTTTTATCTGTTTATATATATACATATATATATATATATATATATATATATATATATAGATAGATAGATAGATAGATAGATAGATAGATAGATAGATAGATAGATAGATAGATAGATAGATAGATAGATAGATAGATAGTTAGATAGATATATGATACATATACATATACATATATATATATATATACATATATAATATATGTAGATATATGATATATACATATATATACATAATATATAATATATATACATAGATATATATATATATATGCTAATCTATGCTTATTCATATAATCCCTAATGTCTTGCGAACTGATGATTGCCACTGCATGTAATAACATTTATACATTTATACTTATAAACATCAGCGTATTTCAAGCTTGAACACATAACTGTATCTTAAATGTATTCTACACATAGCAAGAAAAGAAAAAATAACGTCCATTTATTCTATTTCCGAACCGCCTACACATATGCCCCTCCCCAATTTTTTTTACTTCAGAACACCCATACATTCTTTTTCCGAAACGCCCACACAGATGCCCCTCCCCCTAGAAAAAATGCTTTTCCCGAAACCCTATACATATGCCCTTCACGCCTATTTTTTTTCCTAAACGACCATACATATGCCCCCCCCCCAAAAAAAAAAAAAAAAAAAAAAAATCCGAAACGCCCATACATATGCCCTTCGCCCCCCAAATATCTTTCCCGGTCATACCCCCCCCCCCCCAAAAAAAAAAAAAAAAAAAAAAAAAAAAAAAAAAAAAAAAAACGCTGGCTACTTTGAACGGCACGCTCACTGAAATGTTTCTGGATAAATGTTACGGTTCAAATTGCCAACGCAATCGGTTTAACTGTAATTCGATAAACAGCTTGATAGGTCACATAAAACAAGTATTA
>NC_091549.1:37424676-37437176 GCF_042767895.1 Penaeus vannamei
AGGTCCGGACCGCCCTCTGTTAGGAGGACAGAAGCTGAGCGCGTGCCCTTCTCTGAGGTTTGACTCGGGGATAAGAAGTTGGGGGAGGGAAGAAGGGGAGGGAGGAGGGAGGTAAAGGGAGAGGGGAGTGAAGTGAGTGTAAAGGAAGAGAGGAGAGGGAGAGGGGAATGAAGTGAGGTTAGAGGAAGAGGGGAAAGGGGAGTGAAGTGAGGGTAGAGGAAGAGGGGAGAGAGGAGTGAGGTGAGGTGAGAGGGGGGAGGGTCAGAGGAGCAGGGAGACGGGAGAGGGAGAAGGGGACAGGTGGTAAGGTGATGTGAGTAAAAGAGGGGGCCAAAAGAGCGGGGAGAGAGGGACAAAGTATTGAAGTAAGGGGAGAGAGAAAAAGGGAGAGGAGCGACAAGAGGGAAAAGGGGGAAGGGGATAAAGAAGAGAGTAGAGGAGAGAGGGCGGGAGAGACAAAGGGATGAACCAGCAAAGGGACTGAATATGGAGAAGGCTAAATAGGATAAGAAATTGGGAGTAGGATAAGGGGAGAAATCGGAAGGGGGGGAGGGAGGAGCCAGTGGAGGAAGGAATCGAAGTGGCAGCATAAAAAAAGAGAAAGCAAAAGGATAAAGGAGAGGGAAGGGGAAAGGGCGAGGGCATGAGGAGAGAGCATGAGGGTGGAAGGGAGGGAGGGAAGGGGAAGCAAGGGCAGGAGGAGAGACCATGAGGCAAGGCTGGGGATAGGGTATGAAGAGAAACATGAACATGACGATAGAGATGAAGATAGCAATGATGTAAAGGTAGAAGATAGGGCGATAAAGTACAAGATCAAGGTGAAGAGAAAGATGAAGATAACAAACGATAAAGATGAAGATGAGGAAGTTAAAAAAACGAAAAAGATGAAGACGATGAAGCAGATGTTGATATTCATCAAGACGATGATGGATAAAAGGATATAATAGATAGAGACAGAAATAAAGATATCGATACACATAAAGCTAAACATCAAGATAAACATGTAGTGAAAGAGAAAGAAAAAGATATACATGAAGATTAAAAAACACTAATGAAAGTCAAGGTGAAATTGAAGGTCAAGGTTGAAGGCCAAAGTGATGAAAATCAAATTGAGGAAAAAAAAACGAATAATAGTGAAGATGGAAACGTGATTCTACTAACGATGGTGAGGATAATGGCCAAACGTGGCTAATTCCTTCTCCGGCTCACAATCGGACGTGAAAAAGGATAAACCAAAACTTTTAAAAAGACGAGCTAATTAAAATGTCACGACACAGGGTTATAACAATAAATTTCCTCCTTTTCCTTTCTTTGGAACAACCGAAGTTCCAATCAGGAATAAAAAAAAATAGGAGAGAAATCGCAAAAGACTAAAAAATCAAAATGGAAGTGCTTATAGCATCGCGTAAAGATGGTGATTATGACGATGATAGTAATAACATCAACAACATTAATGATGATAATGATGATGATAATAATGATGATAATAATAATATAATGACGATTATGATAACAATAACGATAATAACTAACAACAATACTGATGATGATAATGATGACGATTTTACTTAATTTCCTCTCGCACGTATAAAGTCCCAAACAAGATGCAAAATATAGGCATATTTTGTATAAATGGGTGAGAACAATCAGTTGAATCTACAAACCGATTTGTGCAATTAATAAAAAAAAACAGACATGCAAATGTGCACACGTTCACATATCCAAGCACGCACGCACGCCAGCAAACACACACACACAGACACACACTTGCACATCTAATTAAACTGTCTTGTTGACACGCTCTAATAATGGAAGTGAAGTTTGTATAACATCCATTTCCCATTATATTTCAACTCTCGATAATGGTGAATATAAAATTCGCATTCCGTGCTACGAGTAACATGCAATCATGCAAAATATTAGCATCGCAAAAGCGCTGCACTCATGCAAAAGATAAATAGTTTGAATCTTGAATAAGAAACGGGGCGGGAGTATGCAACAAGGATTAAAATAATGAACAAAGAGCATTTCGGAAGAGGATGCCACGGAAGAGAGCGACGAGGCCGACACTCCGGCCTGGGACAGACGGCTAACACGCCACCGACTCCACCTACACTACCATGGGTCAGGCATGCGCATACCGGAGGGGCGTCGCCAGGCAGGACAAGGGGTGAGGGTCAGGTCATGCGGGCACGGAGGGTGGTGTCGACGGATCAGCCGCCGCTCCTGACCTCTTTCTCGATGTGTAATGCAGTATGCCACACGGTGAAGGCCAGGCGATGCAGAACCCCGGCGTCCATGCGAGGGTCCGAGCGTGCGCGGCGTCTACGTTGACGTACGTTGGTGCTGCCGTCGGATCGCAGGGAGTCCAGGGAAGACTTGCAGGAGGAGCCCAGAGAGTTCCAGGACGCCGACGGGGCTACGCGTCCTACGGGTGCCGTGCGAGGAAGCGTGGCGGGGGGAGAGTCCGGGGTGGAGCTAATAAGGGAAGGGATGGACGAGTACACGTCGTCTTCCTCTTCGGCCCGGGTTGTTTGAGGCCACGTGGGCGTCGACTGCACCATGAGCAGGTTATCTGGACTAGGGGTGGTGCTGGTCGTCCCTGGGTACGATGCTCTCATTCCCGCACCTGGGAGGATAGGGCCTCGCTCTGGAATAATGGGCGGAGGTATAGATCCTGGAGATATGAGAGGATTGTGAGGTCCTACGGGCCCCGTGGTCAGGCGAGGGGGAGGCAAGGGCGGAGGTGCATCGTCTGCCCTCCGACGGTACCGAAGTGGGGCAGGCAGAGGCGGCTGAGGCCGAGAATACTTTGCTTCGCCGACGCTCTGATATAGTGGATCTCCATCCGTTGTCTCTATGCTGGAGTAGATGTCGTCGCTCAGCGCCCCCTCGCTCCGTGGGCCCTCGCTGGGGTACTCCAGGCTGGAGTAAATGCCGTCATCATCGCCGGGACTCCACCGCACCGGAGGAGGGATAGGCCTCTCCCTCCGAAGGGTCTCGTACTTGGACTCGCCTTCCTTCTCTTTACTCTTCGGCAGAGCCTGGTACTTGGACTCGCTGTCCTTTTCCTTCTCTTTCTTTTTCGACTTCGAATCACTTTCCTTTTCCTTCTTGCTTTTCGCCTCTCCTTCTTTATCCTTCTTCTTAGGTAACGACTGATATTTTGGCTCGCCTTTATGAGCTCTTTTGGGGAATGATTGGTATTTAGAATCTCCTTCCCTGAAAGTCCTTTTTGTAGGAGAATGATACTTATCTCCCTTTATCCTCTTGGGGACACCCTGTAATTTCAACATTTCCTTCTCTAATTTGCGAGCCTGGAGAAGTCGGTAATTGGATTTGACGTCTTGGATCATCTCAGGCGTCACTGCCTGGTATACAGGGGCCTCGTCGGCAGGATCAGGCGACGGCGGAGGGAAGAAACTGCGTGAATCACTTGGTTTCGTCTGATACGGTGGAGGGGGTGGTTCACATATTTTTGGAGACATCACAGTGTACGGTGGACCATCATCATCTTCGGGCTTGACGGGCGCAGTACAATACAAAGATTCACTTACTTTCGGTGCAATCTTTTGATACAAAGGCTCTCGCTCTGTTACCTTGGGAGCAATCATCTGATACAGAGGCTCACGATCAGCTGCTTTGGGAGATGTCTGATGTGATACCATGAACTTGGGGGGAACTGGCTGGCCATAGGTTTCAACGTCACAAGGCTTTGGAGGTAAAGAAGCTCTATTTAGCAATTCAGAAGTGTGAAGCTTAGCTGGCAAAGTTTCATACAAAGGAGCCTCATTCTGCCTAAGGTGAGGCTCTGTCACTTGCACCTTCAGGGGACCTGTCTGGTAGGTAGACTCCCCATTTCTTGTCCTTGGAGGAACCATCTGAAATCCCGGCTGAGCCTCAGTAGGCCTTGGTGGACCTGTGTGGAATTTGGGGTCACCATTGTATGGTTTTGGCAAATCCAGTGGAGGTTTGCTGTCCACACTAACTGGAATAGAGAAAGGTATTCTTTCTACTTCTGGTCTCCTTATTGGCATTGGCTGGAACTTGGGCTCATTCTCAGAGCGTATGGTTGGGATGGTGTGGAAAGCATAGTCTGTTCTCCTCGGCGCCATGGCTGGATCACGGGGGTCGTAGCTTGGTTTTACACAAGGTATAGGCTGGAACTCATAGTCATGAGTTTTAGGTACCATTTGCTGATATTTTGGCTCCAGATCAGGCCGACCTGATGATACAGGTGGAGGCTGAAATTTGGGTTCTATATCAGGCCGTCTTGGTGGTAGTGGCTGATACTTTGGTTCTATATCTGGTCGTCTCTGAAGCTGTGGAGGGAAACTTGGCTCAATGTCAGGTCGCCTAGGGGGTAAAGGCTGATATTTCGGTTCAATGTCTGGCCTCGGTGGAGGAAGCGGTTGAAATTTTGGCTCTATATCAGGGCGTCTCAAGGGAGGTGGATGGTACTTGGGTTCTATATCAGGTCGTCTTGGAGGCAGTGGCTGGTATTTGGGTTCTATGTCTGGTCGTCTCTGTGGTAAGGGCTGGTATTTTGGTTCAACGTCAGGTCGACCTGGTGGCATATGCTGATGGTACCTTGGTTCTATGTCAGGACGTTTGGGTGGCAGTGGCTGGTACTTTGGTTCAATATCTGGCCGTTCATGTGGTAGCATTTGGTACTTTGGTTCTATATCCGGCCTAGGAGGTAATGGCTGGTATTTCGGTTCTATATCAGGCCTAGGGGGTAACGGTTGGTATTTTGGTTCTAGATCGGGCCTTCCTGGTGGCAGTGGTTGATATTTAGGCTCTTGGTCTGGCCGTCTGGGTGGAAGGGGTTGATATTTAGATTCTAAATCAGGTCGGCAGTGTGGTGCAGTGTGGTATTCTGGCCTAGGAGCTGGTATGGGCTGGAACTTGGGCTCTAGTTCTGGTCTAGGGGCTGGTATGGGCTGGAACTTGGGCTCTAGTTCTGGTCTAGGGGCTGGTATGGGCTGGAACTTTGCCTCTAAGTCTGGTCTCGGGGCAGGTATGGGCTGAAACTTTTGCTCTAAATCTGGTCTTGAGACTGGTATAGGCTGGAACTTTGGCTCTAAATGCGGTCTAGGAGCTGGTGGTGGCTGATATTTTGGTTCAAGATCTGGCCTAGGAGCTGGCAATGGTTGGTATTTAGGGTCTAGATCTGGTCTGGGTGCTGGTAAAGGCTGGTACTTTGGTTCTAGCTCTGGTCTTGGAGCTGGTAGTGGCTGGTACTTTGGTTCTAGCTCTGGTCTTGGGGCTGGTAGCGGCTGGTACTTTGGTTCAAGTTCTGGTCTTGGGGCTGGTAGCGGCTGGTACTTTGGTTCTAGTTCTGGTCTAGGGGCTGGTAGTGGCTGGTACTTTGGTTCAAGATCTGGCCTTCCCATTGGAATAGGCTGAAATTTTGATTCATCATTCCTCGGATGAGGAATGTAATGATGTCTATGCTCCACGTCATGCCTCACTGGTGGTATGGTCTGGTATCTTGGACCAGGATCACACCGACGTGGAGGGAGAGGATGGTATCTTAGATCTACAGTTGGTGGTAACACTCGATGGTACCTTTGGTCAAAATGGTCATGTCTTTTTAAAGGGACAGTTTCATATTTTGATTCTATGTCATGCCTCGGGAGGGGATGTGGTACAGAATGATATTTGGAATCATAATTATATCTTTTGTGAGGCAGTGTTTGGTATTTGGGACCGATGTCGTACCGTTTGGGCGGCAATTCCGGATATTTCGGCTCCACATCCGGTCGTTTTGGAGGATGAATGTGGTATGTAGGCTCACCATCGATCCCTGTGGTCGGCAGAACCTGATATTTAGGATCAAAGTCATACCTCTTCGGTGTGATTTGCTGGTACTTGGGTTCAGAAACTCGTCTCTTGGGTGACATCGTTTGCTGCGGCCCTTGCACTACCTCCTGCTGCTTAGGTGTCTGCTGCTCTACTGACATCTCGTGTTTTATGGGCGAGACAGATGGGGCGGCATCACCCTTCTTTGGGGATGATGGCATATGACTGGGCATTGTGTCGCGTCTTTTAGGCGAAAGTGGTGCATGCCCATGATCTGGTCCTGTGTCTCTTCTCTTTGGTGAAGACGGTATGTAATTTGGAAGGCTTTCTCGTCTCTTTGGTGATGAGGATGAGTGAGTTGAGTCTCCAACACGTCTTTTTGGTGAGGAGCTCGGTGGAGGTGTAGGGTCACCATCCCGCTTCTTAGGAACAGCTGTGAACCTGGTCTCTGCACTGCTGTGCCTCTTAGGAAGGGATTGGTACTTGGGGTCACTCCTGCCAATGGCCTGATACCTCGCCTCACCTTCATGCCTTCTGGGGAGAGACCTAAATTTCGTCTCGACCTCCCTCCTTGATGATTGTCCCTTTGCGTCTCCCTCCTTTGGAGATCGTTTTGAAGATGCATCCTTGGCTGAACGACGAGGAAGAGTCTGGTAGTCCGGGTCTCGACGCCGTGGTTTGCCATCACCCCCATCCCTACTGCTTCGCTTTGAAGATGAGGAGGATGACTTGAGCTTCGGTTCTCCTCCAGACTGCTGAGCATCCCTGCTGGAGGAACCTTTACGGGTGAGAGAACTTACTGACAAGGGCTTGGCTTCCCCATTGTTTCCTTCACTAAGATTTCTCCGATGAGACTTCGGGAGCGAAGGTGTATTGATTCCAAGTTGCTCTGCCGCTGTGGGACCTGAAGACCCTCCTTGTGGTGTTCTGGCCAGCAGGTGAAACCCTATGCCTAAACTCCGTGTGAGGTAGCCAGGCCGGTTGTGTCTCGGGAGAGAATAGAACCCAGTGGGTGGCCTACTGGCAGCCGGTGGAGGCTGGTACATGGGCAAGGACGATGGCCCGGACACAGGAGGTGCTGCTGAAGTGGGCACAGATGCGGCTCCCGAGGCAGTACATGTCTGAGCTGTTGAGGAATCTGTAGTTGATGTCTCCGGAGCAGTAGACGCTGGCGTCGGCACAGGCTTACTTGAACTCTTCCCATTGTTGTTGTTATTGTTATTGTTGCTAGCATTGTTATTGAAAATGCTAAGTGCAGCACTTGGGAAGCCAGCAAAGCTATTCTGCCGACGGAACAGCTTTGCAACATTCCGGCGAGGAGGAGGCGCTGGCGGCTGGTTCATCACGGGTGAATTGACCTAACACGAAGCTTACAAATGATATGAGACACTGTTGAACTTAGCTCCGAGACGACCCTGTTCTACCTAACGCTTAATAAAGATCATCAACAAACACGCAAACAGACGCACTGTTCAAAACTTTTTGGACATCTAGCAGAATATCAAAAATGCAACTCGACACTTACAATTAGGGTGAACACTTAATTAATCTATAAACGATTAGATACATTTACCATCAATCAAATAGCACCTGATTTCACCTCCCAAAGAAGGTATAAAGACTAAAATACAGCTAGTGAGAGCAACGACTCGAGAGCATAACGATAGGCTTAAAATCACAAGAGGTTCCCACCTGCGAGACAGCGAAACACATGGAATGCAACACAGAGACAACCAAAACACCAAGTGGAAAAATCGTATCTAATTTGATAGATTTGTTAATTCGTGAAATCTACTATACAATCTAACCATCACATATAACCGCTCTATTCTCCTCGAAAAAAAATTAACAAGAGCACCGAAGATTATTTTATTAATTCATCTACCTATTTATTTATTATCAAATAATTTAACTAATACAGCTTACTGATAGAGGGTGGAAGATGGGGTGGTATGGGGCGAGGGGGTGAGATGTGGGACCTAATCAACATCTCAGAACCATGTGAATTATGTCAATTAGTTACCTTCTCAAGGTAATGAGCACACTGAATGAGCGAGTTTAATGGGAGCTCGCGAGAGGGCAACACTCCTACACTAAATTTACAACTTTCTACAACTTACAACTTACATGGAAAACCAACAAGAACTCGATTGTCTTACTATTATTACAAAGTCTGAATAAAATGCTCTAACATGAATCAGATTGTAGTGCCTTTTCGTGGCTTTATTACTATTTTAAAGCTTAAAGCTTTCTGAACTCGTTTAAAGTTAAGCTCGTTTAGGAATTAACTTATTTCAGTATCATTGAGCGAGTGTGTCTGAGGGTGTGAGCACAAGTGAACGTGGGTTTGATATGCGACACTTATTGTGATCTTTCTTGTCTTGCTTGTCGTCACTGTAACCCTTGACGTGTTGTTTCTTGCATGTGGCCAAAGCGGCGACTTCTTTTTTTAATGTATATAATGAAAGTGTTAATGTAGAAAACAGTGAACTAACGGCTTGCCTAAGATTTCCCTTCACGCTTGTGGTATCAAAATCTACTTTAATTTAACGAACTACACATTTGCCGTTCGTCGTTATTTATTTATTATTTTTATTTTTATTTTTTTTACAAAGTAAGAATCGAGCTTAGAAGTGTCTACTACAAGTGCCAGTTCTACTCCATGAGAGATGCCATTACCACGTCATTACTACGTCATCACTACTGTATTACCAGCAACACCGTCGAAAAAGGCACATTGATCCAAATCTTTTTTTTAAGGGCAGCCGTAGTGCTTGACCATGTAAAGCTCACACACGCTTGGCTGCAGAGAGAGAGGAGGGAAGCTGCAGGACCACACGGACTCTCTCCTTCACTAGCTCAACTGGCCTGATTCCATCCCGCTACCCAGAGCACCTCGATGCTGAGGCCGCTACCACCATCACCAACACTATCAGCACGGGAGAGACGAACGAGGTAGGAAGGTAGCGTTGCGACGGGGCCCAGAGACAGTGCCGTAGGCCATCTACTCCCATTGTATTTTCAGGGGGAACCGACGCACCGCCGACGGCTGTAGACAGACTCCAGGAGGGGAAAAAGACTCTTGGGGATATTATCAAATTTGATGGTGGCGTCGTAGGCTGCGAAGTGAGCGCACGAATCCTTCCGGGAGGTAATAGAAGACGGACTAAAAGCTTCTTGATTATCGTAGGTACTTTTCGGCGCTAAGGACTGGCTCAGCGCTCCCTCTCGTGGCTAAAGACATGACGGTGCGATGCCAGGCTTTGCTGGGGATCTGAATCAGTGGGAATCCGGTGGCTGCGGCTGGACTCAAGACCTAAATGGTCCACCTGCCCTTCTCGAGACCCACTGAGTGATCTCGCGGTTTGAGTGGCACTATTTCATCTCCAGGCCTGAAGAGCGAGATTCCCCGGCAGGTTCCAGAGCCTGGAGCCAGCAGTGACACCAAATCAAGCCGTTAACCTCAAGATTACTAGCGTTACCTGGCCGCCGTATACACGCACACGCACTCACTTCCGGTAATAACCCCACCAATGCGAGCAAAATCAACCAACCCGCAACTTTGCCTCAGCTAAATTCGTGTTCCTGTCTTTCGTGTGATTTTCCTTCTTTCTCTCTCCCTCTCCCTCTCTACCTTTCTCTCTCTGTCTCCTTCTTCTTTTACTTCAGAGCGTGGGCCTTGAGGCAGCACACAGTGGGAGTAGGAAAACCTGTGTAAACATAATAATTTCCCCCTCTTCCAATATCTTCACTTCACTCCTTCACACTAAAACTATTTTTTCTGTAACCCTTCACCCTTCACACTACACCCTTTTCCTCTGCGACCACTTTCCGTTGCGGCCAACAGCTGGGTCTACACTTGGGTATAGGAGGCTCATGGGCGCCCCAGGGAGAAAGAGAGGTCAATAGAAAATGTCTGAATGCCAAGGCGGGTGGCAGAGGGTCCACGCACACACTGGCACTAAGATGTCCGCGGCGGCACTGGCGAGAGGCACCAGGGAAGGGGAGGGCCTTCTACGAGGTCGAACACAGTCACACTGTGCATCCACAACTCCTTGGCACCTCTCCCGAGAACCTAGTGCACGCACATCGATCGGTCACCATGCGAACACGTACCAGGCATCTCAGCTCTCTACTCTCTCTCTGGGCATCGATCGGTCTCTCGTACTCGCTCTCTCTCTCTCTCTCTCTCTCTCTCTCTCTCTCTCTCTCTCCCTCTCCATCTATCTTATCTATCTCTCTCTCTATCTATCTCTATCTCCCTTTCTCTCTCTCTCTCTCCTTTCTCTCTCTCTCTCTCTCATCTCCCTTTCTCTACTCTCTCTCTCCCTTTCTCTCTCTCTCTCCCTTCTCTCTTTCTCTCTCCCTCTCTCTCTCTCTCTCTCTCTCTCTCTCTCTCTTTCTCTCTCTTCCTTTCTCTCTCTCTCTCTCTCTCTCTCTCTCTCTCTCTCTCTCTCTCTCTCTCTCTCTCTCTCTCTCTCTTTCTCTCTCTCTCTTCCTTTCTCTATCTCTCTCTCTCTCTCTCTCTCTCTCTCTCTCTCTCTCTCTCTCCCCCTTCTCTCTCTCTCTCTCTCTCTCTCTCTCTCTCTCTCTCTCTCTCTCTCTCTCTCTCTCTCTCTCTCTCTCTCTCTCTCTCTCTTTCTCTTTCTCCCTCTCCCCCTTTCTCTCTCTCTCTTTTTTTTTTCTCTCTTTCTCTCTCTCTACCTCTCTCTCTCTCTCTCTCTTCCCTTTTCTCTCTCTCTCCCTTTTCTTCTTCTTCTTCTTCTTCTTCTCTCTCTCTCTCTTCTCTCTCTCTCTCTCTCTTCTTCTCTCTTCTCTCTTCTCTCTCTCTCTCTCTCCTCTCTCTCCTCTCTCACTCCTCTCTCCTTCTCTCTCTCTCTCCTTCTCTCTTCTTCTCTCTTCTTCTCTCTCTCTCTCTCTCTTTCTCTCTTTTCTTCTCTCTCTCTTCTTCTCTCTCTCTCCCTCCCCTTTCTCTCTCTCTATCTCTCTCTCCTTCCTCCTTTCTCTCCTGTCTCTCTCTCTCCCTCCTTTTTCTTTCTCTCTCTCTCTCTCCTCTCTTTCTTCTTCTTTCTCTCTTTCTTCTTCTTCTTCTTCTCCCACTCCCTTTCTTCTCTCTCTGTTCTGTCTCTCTGTCTGTTCTGTCTGTCTCTCTCTTTTTCTCTTTTTTTCTCTCTCTCTCTCTCTCTTCTCTCCCTCCCTTTCTCTCTCTCTCTCTCTCTCTCTCTCTCTCTCTTCTTTCTCTCTCTCTTTCTCTCTATCTCTATCTTCTATCTTCTATCTTCTTTCTCTCTCTCTCTCTCTCTCTCTCTCTCCTTCTTCCTCTCTCTCTCTCCTTCTTCTTTCTCTCTTCTTCTCCCTTTCTCTCTTCTCTTCTTTCTCTCTCTCTTCTCTCTCCCTTTCTCTCTCCATTCTCTTTCTTCTCTACCCCTTCCCTTTCTCTGTCTCTCTGTCTTCCCCTCCCTTTCTCTCTGTCTCTCTCTCACCCTCTCCTCTATCTCTCTCACTGTCTTTTCTGTCTGTCTGTCTGTCTGTGTCTCTCTCTCTCTCTCTCTCTCTCTCTCTCTCCCTCCATCTAATTCTCTCATCTCCCTCTCTCTTCTCTCTCCCTCTTCTCTCCTCTCTCTCTCTCTCCCTCTCCTCCTTCCTCTCTCCCTCTCCCTCTCTCTCTCTCTCTCTCTCTCTCTCTCTCTCTCTCGTCACCTCACACCTCGAGGACAGTTTCACTCACTCACTTTCTCGCCAGCTCCTCACTCTCGTCTCCTCATATTCCTCTTCTTCGTCTTTTCCTCTCTGTCTTTGCGTCTATCCCCTTGATCACAAGGAAGTGATCAAACTAAGTCCTATTGCTACGTATATTCTCTTTCTCCTCATTTCCCCCCCTCTCTCTCTCTTCCTCCCCCCCCCCTCTTGCTGAGAGAGAGAGAGAGGGGGGGGATGAAAAGAGAGAGAGAGAGAGAAAATGGGGGAGGTCAGGGGGAAAAAACAGAGGTTAGGAGAAAAAAGAGAAGAGAGGTAGAGAGAGAATGGGGGGAGGGCAGGGAGATAGAGATAGCGAGAGATACAAAGAGAGAGAAGAGAGGGAGAGATAAAAAGAGAGAGGAGAGAGGGAGAGATAAAAAGAGAAAGATAGATAAATAGAGAGAGAGAGGTGGGAGAGGGGGAGAGAGAAAGCCAGAAAAGAAAGAGAGAGAGAGAGAAAGAGAAGAAAGAGAGAAAGATAAGAGAGAGAGAGAGAGAGAGAGAGAAGAAGAGGAGAGAGAGAGAGAAGAGAGAAAGAGAAGAGAGAGAGGGGGGAAGAAGAAAGAAGAGAGAGAGAGAAAGAGAGAAAGAAGAGTTGAAAGAGAAGAGAAGAAAGAAGAAAGAAACGAAAGAAGAAAGAAGAAAGAGAGAGAGAGAGAGAGAGAGAGAGAGAGAGAAAGAGAGAAAGAGAGAGAGAGAGAGAATAAAAGAAAAGATAGAACCTAAAGAGAGAAAACGCGAACACAAGCGCCTCGGACTACTCGGCGATTGAGAGATCCTTCCCCAGTGCAGCCCCATCGAAGACGGACGGAGCGCCGCCCACTTCCTACGACCCAGGACCTAAGACAACATGTCCGAGCGGGCGAGGCGAGCGGCGGGCGGCAGAAGGCGCGGAACCCGAGTCCATCAAAACAACCGCCCAGGTAAAGAGGATAGCGGCAGAAAGGAGGGCGGGT
>NC_091549.1:37442176-37444676 GCF_042767895.1 Penaeus vannamei
TAGAGTCTTCCTAGCTATACAGCATATCAATTAAAAATCCCTAACAATCAGTAAAGGTCTAATGACCGGCAATAAAACGTGAAAGCTCTCCTAGCGAACACCGCGAGCATGCCATCATGTACACTGTACGCTGCCAGACGACGGAGATGAATTCATGCCACCCCTCCCACCTACCCCTCCCTCCCTCCCTCCCTCCCCGAGTCCAAATACCTTTTTCCCCTTCCTTTTCCTCCGCAGTGAGCCCAACATGGCGGCTGATTGGAACGCTTATGGGATCCTCGGCAGGCTGATCGGATCCCCTTAGAAGCATCCAGATCCTACAACGGCTGGACGGCTAGATTGGCACAACACAAAGCAGGCAGCCCGGGCTAGTCCACCGCCTTTGCAGCCACGCCATTCCAGCCCCAGTGTGCTTGTCTGGGGTGGGGGGTGGGAGGGGCTACACCCTCCTGCACCCTAACGGCTTTTTCACACTTCGACACATTCGGCTTCACATTCTACACATTTCGAGTTCGTGTTCGTGACTGTCTTTCCCAAATCCCATCCCCACTTCGTTTTATTTTCTGTCTGTCGAGATCTCTTTCTCTTTAATATCTTCCTCCGGGATTTCTTAAAAAGTCGAATTTTATTATTTCTCTGGTCGGAATGCTGTAAAAAAAATGATTTTGTAAACATCGTTAACGCACATTTTTTTCCAGGAATCCAGGTGATTTTTTCATCGACATAACGAAACTCTGATCGTGGTAGTTATAGTGATAGAGCTGGCAATATAATTCACTCAAGTAGAATCCATCAACAACTTCTGAAACCAGGGGCGAAATGAGGTAAAACCAGGCCTGATTTAAGGATGATGGAAATACCAACAAGTACTAAGTCGCCGCAAGAAACGAAACTACAATAATAATAATAACAATAACAATAATTCTTTCTTATCTATGGATGTCTGTCTTGTACGTGTTACGTTTACTTCAAATGTAACATAAATAACACCGAAGCTTTTTTCCATGTGGCAACATATCTAATGCTGGTAAAAACAATTTCAGTTTGATATTGCAGTGCTTCCAGTAAACCAAACTTTATTTGTTCAAAAACTTTACAATACTTATTCCAATTGGTATTAAGATGTAAAGTCCTTTGTATGTCCGCAGTGCCAACGATCGCATTAACATCGTTTCTGAACGAAACTGTCCATACATCAATCAGATAATATGACTCCAGCGATAACGTATTCTGATAATATTTTTTTGCCTATAGAAAAATAAAATGGTTAGCGCCGATATAAAATTTCCCACTGATTTTCATCTGACGTCACAACTTTGGCAATAGAGAAAACGGGTAAAATACTGCAGATACGGAGCTTTCAGGACAGACTCATATAAATCTGCCCGGGGTGCCTAAACCACTTTTCGCCGCGAAAATCCCAAATATCGGATGTAAATTTGGAAATGCTTTTGAGAAAAAGTGAAACTATCATTCATAAAATACCAGTCGGATATCAAGCAATTCAAATTTGGGAGTCTCCCCATTAGGTTGACCATTCTCATTACAATAAAATAAGTAAAAAATAGATTAAAAAATACCTTTTTAAAATAGTTGCAGTGACAAGTCACATGATAGTGTCATCTTTCAAGGGCGAACCATGGGAAAATGATGGAACGCGCTCCCGTGCTTGAAATCCGTTGTTATATATTTTTACATTCAAAATAACCGCACAACCTGTCAATCTCACTCTTGCTATCTACTTTTTCTCCATCTGAACACCGGATGCACATATCCACTTATATATTCATATTGTTTGCTCGGGTAAATATACAGTATAACATCCTTATATTTTTCTCTCCCTTCCCCACTCTCTCTGTCCCTTTGCCCCTCTTTTTATCTGTCTGTGCCTGTCTCTCTCCCTATCTCCGTCTTTCTCTTTTTCCCTCTTTCTTTGTTCCCCCATCCTCATCCATTTAATCTTTCCGTATCGCTTTTCCCTTTCATCTTTCCTTCCATCATTACCTAGTCCACGCTCATTCTCCCGTTCACAGGAAATGTGTTTGTGTGTACGGACTGTTCATGTGCGTGTGTGCGAATGGTGAGTGCATGTGCGTGCGTGGGGCGATGCAGACGAAGCAGGAGTTATAACACACCGAGGTCGAGGGGGTGTGGGGAGTGCGGGGGAGGGGGAGTGCGGGGGAGGGGGGAGGTCAAGGGCCAGGGGTGTTGGGGTGGCGGTGGGGTGGGTGGGGGGAAGGGTGTCAGGGTGTTGAGGGATTGTGGGAAGGGGAGGGGAGGGGAGGGGTGATGCGAAACGTGCGAAAATGCGAGTTCCGGGGATATGAGCCGACGAGAGCGGCGGAGAGGAAGCGAAAGCTCTACCTTTGCCCTACAGCCGGAGCTTAATGCGTTTCGTCTTCGTCTCCATCGCCCTTCTAGCTCTTTCTCTTTCCCTTTGTCTCTCTCTCTCTCTCTCTCTCTCTCTCTCTCTCTCTCTCTCTCTCTCTCTCTCTCTCTC
>NC_091549.1:37459676-37474676 GCF_042767895.1 Penaeus vannamei
TATACTTCACACTAGGATATCGAATATTACGACCAGCGCTTCTTTCTCCACGCTGGAAAAAGGAATAAAATTCGAAACTATCTCCCTTGCACCTCCCGTAAAAATGAAAGGTGATATCCCCGGGTTGCGTTACCTCGTGGTATTGTGGCCATGATCAAAATTCGTGAAGGTTATTGACCACATTGTTATGAGGCCTGATCTTGCAGTAGCTGCATGATGCAATAACGTGCAATATGTCCACAGGTCGGCCGAAAAATAACGCGATAAAAAGGAAGAAAGAAAAAAGCTGGGAATGGCACGATATCAAGGGGGGAAAGACAAGACAAGGAGAACGTGAAGACAGTATCTCTACCCTTTTTTATCCATCCCTTGACCTTCACCTCCATCAGTCCTCCTTCCTTTCCCTCCCCCTCCTCTTTCCCTTTGACATCCTTTCCTCCTTGAGCTTACCCTCTTCCTTCCTTCTTATACCTCTCCTCTTTCACCCGTGGATCCCTTTCTGCCTTCCTCCTTAGGCCTCCCTTCCCCTTTCACCCTTTAATCCTATCCTCTTCCTCCTTAGACCTGCTTTGCTCTTTCCTTCCTTGGATTCCTCTCCCCTTTCCTCCCAGATCTCCCCCACTCTCCTCCTTGACTCTCCCCTTCCCCAGAATCACCCTCCCTTTCCTTCTACCCCCCCCCCCCGTTTTTCTTCCGTGGATTCCCCTTCCCTTCCCTCTAGGATCTCCCCTATTTTCCTCCTGGTACCCCCTTTCCTCTTTGACTCTTCCTTTTCCTCCTCAGCACGACCCTCTTTCCACATCAGTCCAGGACACGTGTCAGTTCCGCCCTCTCTACACTGGAAGGTCGCGACGTCCCTTGTCCCTGCCTCCTGACCAGTGTTGGACGATAACCAAGTGTAAGAAGGAGGAGGAGGAGGAGGTACCCCCACCCCCTCACCCGCGCCCTTCCCGCCTTCACCGCTCCTCTCCTCCTCACTTCCTTACGTCATCACATTGTTCCTCTCTCTTCCTTGACTCAGTCGCTCCCTTTCTGTCTCTGATCTCGACACCTTGGAGATTTTGTTGACAACATCCCCGTGGTCGCGGCATGTAGGACTCTCAGCGGATTACCTCTATGCATCCGAGTATTTCTGTGTATGTGTATGTTGTGATATGTTGTGCTGTGTTGCGATATGTTGTGTTGTGCTGCGCTGTGCGTGCGTATGCTTCCCATTTCCCTTACCTAAATATGTGACTGTGAGTATAACAGTGTGTGTATATGTGAATGTGAAAATAATTGAGTGTCTGTACAGATGCGCATAAGTATTAAGTAAATGTGAATGTATCCCTCCCTAATTAACCGAGCCTACATTCCAGCCTATTATCGAATGATGCTTTCGGACCTTTACCCACCCCCTACTCCCTCCCGCCCCCTCCCACAGCCCACATCTTCCCATAGAGACTCCCCACACTCACAACCCCCTCCCCCATCCTGCTCTATTCACCCTAACCAAATCCCGTTTTCTCTCGATTTCCAATTTCATCGATTCGTTTTCATTTTATCTATCCTAAAACTGAAATTCCTCGTGTTTTTTTTATTTTTATTAGTCGTAAAACAAACAAGATCTCTTTATCTTTACGGCGGAAAGCTTACCTGGGTTCGAGCCCCGACATTCCAAGGCGCTTTATCATGAATACAAATTAATTAATTGTAGAATGACCGTTAGGCATCCGCGCTGTGTATGCGTAGGTATCCACGTGTATATGTAAGGGGGAGGGAGTAAGTAGATGGGCAGACAGAAAGAGAAACCGAGATAGATAGATAGATGGATAGAAAGAGAGAGAGAGAGAGGGGGGAGGTAGAAGGAGAGTGAGAGAGAGGGATAGAGAGAGAGGGGGAGGGAGGGAGAGAGGGTGTGAGGGAGGAAGAGGGGGGAAGGGAGGGAGAGGGGGGAAGGGAGGGAGAGGGGGGAAGGGAGGGAGAGGGGGGGGAAGGGAGGGAGAGGGGGGAAGGGAGGAGAGGGGGGAAGGGAGGGAGGGGGGAAGGGAGGGAGAGGGAGGAGGGAGGGAGGGAGGGAGGGAGACAGAAAGAGAGAGAGAGAAGGAGAGAGAGAGAGAGAGAGAGAGAGAGAGAGAGAGAGAGAGAGAGAGAGAGAGAGAGAGAGAGAGAGAGAGAGAGAGAGAGAGAGAGAGAGAGAGAGAGAGAGAGAGAAGGGGGGATGAATGTTAGACAGGTGCGTACGATAACCCATATGACCATCACACCTGCTGCTGACGTTAATGTCAATACACCTGCACATTCACTACTCTTCTACTTACGGATAAGTATTATGGAAGGTATTGTAATGCAAGAACCTTATATTCCTCCACTACAGAGGATTGGCTGAAGTCTTACAAAATGATTTTGCAGTCGATGAAGCTGAATACAAGTACATGCACAGGTCTGTAGATGACGGTAACAGCTACAACTACATCCGGGTAGTCATATCAGGGTGCACGCTCGGACAGCCCATTGTGGTGGGAACAACCGACAACAGCAAATTTTCCTATAACATTCAGGGTATCTTTACGGAACTCTACTTTGGACATAATATGCGGGCGCACACTCACACAAACACTAACAAACAAACACACACACGCACTCATGCATACATGGACGGAGCGGACGCACGTGCGTTTTCTTGCACATACACGGATAGAAAGACAAACACACATACATACATGCACAGACACGACCTCGACAAATACACCATTATAGCCATACAAGGAGAAAAACCATTACGCATGCAGGGGCTGTCATGTGAAGGTCATGCAACTGGAGGAAGAAAACACGCAGATGTAACGGGCAACGCTTGAAGAGCAGAGGGAGGAAGAGGAGATCATGCAGAGAGGATGGTCCACCATTTGCGAATTGAGAATCATGCAGCGCACATGACGTCAAGGGGGAGGAAAAGAGACAGTTGGATGGGGGAAAGCATAAGTAAAGGAAGGCGTCATGCGCGTGAAGGGAGGTTTTCGCAAGAATAATAATTACGCCAAGCAGGAAGCCATGCAAAGAAAAGCGAGCAGTGCGGGAACGCCGCGCAAAAAAGAAAGCCCACGGAAGACAACAAGGTAGCAGAAGCAACGCGCATAAAGTAAGCCGCGTAGGGGGAAGGGAGTGCATTCCCGAAAACAGAATCATGCACAAATCCATGCAAGGATGTCGGAGCGGGAGAGCAGGGGGCATCAGGTGTTACAGGGGCGGGGGGAAGTGCCACGCAGCCTTTACCCCCCCCCCCATTTCCCCCGCCCCCACCGTGCCATTTCGCCGCGTGCCGGGATGCCGACGCTAATCCAGCGTTATCTCACATGATCTCGCGACAGAAGAGCGGCGGAGCCAGCTATTCACATCATTTTCCTTGTCAGGGCATTTCAGCCGGGAACGTCTGAGCGCGGATTCCTTCCTTCTGGCGGTAACTTTCCACATTTCCTATTCTTATTATCTTGTAATTATCACTGCTATTATTATCATTACTATACTGCTAACATAGTATTATCATTACTGCCATTATCATATCCTCCATCGCTTGAACTTGCATTTCCTTAATCTTTTTTACTCTTTACACACACGATGCTTTCGTTTTTATAGTTGCCTGCTAAGTTCAAACTGGATTTTTTTTTAATCTGTCGCACTCGTCGGCTTCCTCTCATTAGCACTCGCTGTCACTGCCTTCCCGAGTCCAGTGTCTACTAATGTAAGAATGCGTGTAATCACCTTTCTCTCTCTCTCTCTCTCTCTCTCTCTCTCTCTCTCTCTCTCTCTCTCTCTCTCTCTCTCTCTCTCTCTCTCTCTCTCTCTCTCTCTCTCTCTCTCTCTCTCTCTCTCTCTCTCTCTGTGTGTGTGTGTGTGTATGTGTGTGTGTGTGTGTGTGTGTGTGTGTGTGTGTGTGTGTGTGTGTGTGTGTGTGTGTGTGTGTGTGTGTGTGTGTGTGTGTGTGTGTGTGTGTGTGTGTGTGTGCGTGTGTGTGTGTGTGTGTGTGTCAGCGCGTGCTATATGTGCAGAACTGTACGTGTGTTTGTATGGGCGTAGAGTATAAGTAAAGCTTAGAGTAAATATGCATGTGCGTACGTGTGCGCGTCCCTCTTGTAAGCCCCTCACTATTCTCAAAGGGAACCTACTCTCTCCCCCCCCTCCCCCTCCCCGCCACCCCCTATCACCACTTCACAACCTCTCGTGTTATGACCTCAGCATCTTTTCACGTTCGCAGGCAGCCTTTCCTTCAAATGTAAATTCCTTCTGACAAGGTATCAAACGTAATGCCTTTTCCATAGTCATGAATTGGCACTTTTTACGGAATGCGATTTTTTGGTCGCTTAGTGTTGTTATTTTAATGTTATTTATTCTAAAATAACATTATCATAATTCTTAATATCATTAACATCATACTATTACAATGATTATCAATGTTGTTGTTACGATTATCAATTCTTCTGACGCTTCAGTTATTATTATCATAGCTGCTATCATTATCATCTTTAAAAGTTGTTGATATCATTACGACGACCATCTTGATCACCACCATAAAAAAGACATAAACAAATCACGCCTCATATTTTAACAAGTCGCCCTACCCATCTCCCGCCATTTCACGAATCCGCGCGCTCGGGACGACGCACGCTGCAACACTAAAAAACGTCCCACGCAATTCTCTCCCAAGCTCACCTGGTCTCCCCCCCCCCCCTCTTCCCCTCTCTCCCCAACCCACCTGCTACTCCTTTAACCCTTTGCCTCCGCCCACTCCCAGGACCCCACCCAGGACTCTCACCCGCTCCTACGCCTACACTTGCTGTTTTTTCTTCTTTTTTTTTGCGCCTCGTTCTTGCACACCCGTCCTCGGATACCTGACCCGCATGCAGATGGCGGGAGGAACGATCTCTCTCTCTCTCTCTCTCTCTCTCTCTCTCTCTCTCTCTCTCTCTCTCTCTCTCTCTCTCTCTCTCTCTCTCTCTCTCTCTCTCTCTCTCTCTCTGTATCTCTCTCTCTCTCTCTCTCATTCTCCATACCACAAATTCAAAAACTTGAAGCACTTCTTCGACATTCAATCGGCGTGCATCTATTTATCTGTTTATTCTTCGCTGTTTATGTACAGGGAGGAGCAACTTTAAACTAAGATATCGAGTCTCAGCTGAGCTCTTTTTACCTTTGCATTGTTGCTTCTTTTAGCCTCGGCTCTTGACGCTGCGTCGTGGGCGACTCAAAAGCAACAGAAATAGAGAACATTTCTTTTTTTTCGTTTTCATTTACTTCGACTTTTTTTACCGTCCACTTTTATCTTACTTTCCCGCTGTGATTTCGTCATGTCATTCGCATGTACGTCCATTGCTTCCTCCGACGTGATATCTTTTGCAACTTCCGCCGCGTGGAAAAAGTGCTGGAAAAACATGCAAACGGATTATTCTTCAACTTTCTCTTATCTTGTTATCATAATGAATGGAACGAACAAAACATACGTATTCATGTTTTGATATGCAGTTTGATATTGTATGTGAATGTGGGAAGAGAGAGAGAGAGAGACAGAGAGAGAGAGAGAGAGAGACAGAGAGAGAGAGAGAGAGAGAGAGAGAGAGAGAGAGAGAGAGAGAGAGAGAGAGAGAGAGAGAGAGAGAAAGGGGGGAGGAAACAAGGAAGGAAAGAGAGGAGCGAGGAGATGGAGAGAAAGCAATAAAGAAATAAAGAAAGAGAGAGACGGAATCGCCCTCAATCGCTCCATCCCGCGTTTATTTCCGCCCACATAATCCACCGGGAGGAGTTATCCCATTATCCCACATCTTCCGCCCCTCACAAATGGGTCGGCAGCGCTATTGATTGCCAATTCCTCCTTCGGGCGGGGGCGAGGGCGGCCGCGGTCATCGGCAGCGGGTTATCGGCGCGGGCCGAAGGGCGGCGCGCAGCGGGAGCGACGCCTTTGCGGGGCGATAACAAGGCGACGCGACTGCCGTTCTGCCGTTCGGGGCGCGGCGGCCGGAACGACGGGCGCGCTGGGTCGCGGATCACGCTCCGGTGCGACCAGCTGGCGGAGGCGCTTTTTCGTCGCCTTCTCCCTTTCGCTGCCGCTACTATCTTCGCGTGTGCGCGTGCGTGGATGCGTGGATGCGTGTGTGTGTGTACGCGAGAACACATGGCTAATATATTCCTCCAAGTCATTAACCTCTGTCGCCCCCCCCGCCCTCCCACACCCATTACCTCCACCTCATCGCCCTTGCCAGTCAGTCCTTCCCATCGCCGTCTCGCCTCATCTCGCAACATCTCCGCCTCATAACCATTCCATCAAGCACCTCCGCCCCGCCTCATCAGCCAACCCGTCAGACAGCTTCCGAAAATGACATAAAGACTGTCAGAACTTTGCAATCTTCTCCCCCCCTCCTCCTCCGTTTACTTCCCCTACTCGCCCTACTGTTCTCCTCCTTCCTTTCAGTCTCTTCATCTCTTCGTCTCTCGCTCTCCCTCCCTCCTTCCCTCTCTCCCCATTTCTTTCCCTTATTACCGGCCGCCACCTTTCCTTCCCTTTCCCTCTATCTTCCTTCCTTCCCTCTTTCTTTCACCCTCTTTCCCGTCCGCCCTCCCTCTTTCTTTCTCTTATTCCTGTCCGCCCCTCTTCCTACTCTCTCTTCCTCCCTCCTTCACCCACCCTCCCTCCCTCCCCCCGTCCCTCCTTCCCACTCATCCCCCCCCTCCTCCCACTCCTCCAAGGCAACGTCAAGCCAGAAATCTGTCATCTCATCTCGGTCTCTCACGCGTCATCTCTTTGACTCGCGGATTTCGAGTCGGAAGGAAGGAAGCCTTTCTCTATTTTCTCCGACGATAATGGAAAACGGACTATGTGGAAGAGGGAGAGAGGGCGAGGAAGGAGAGAGGGCGAGGAAGAAGGAGAGACGGCGAGGAAGAGAGAGAGGGCGAATTGCGAAACAAATTACAACAAACACAGTAAATCAGTCGATAAAGGCGATAAAGTTAACTATCAAAATATGAAAATAATAATAATAACAAATTTAAAACAAACAATAGAACCAGTAATAGTACCAACAACAAAAGAAAAAGCGAACGGAATCAACATCAACGTCAAAATAAAGTAAAAATCCTAAACAAATGATCTTAAAAAAGAACAAAAAACCATGAGAAAAGTGAAGAGAAAAAGATCATAAAAAATATCCTGAAGAAAAAAAAAAAATATATATATATATACAACCCAGGACCAAAATTCCGTAACAAATTATCCACCCCCTCAAAAAAAAAAAAAAAAAAAAAAAAAAAAATCCTACCCCAAAAAATGTCATGTGCGGAAGAAAGAAAAAAAAGGAATCATCCAAAGACAGAAGACTTTAACGTAGGAAAGGAGAAGGAGCGGAGGATGTCTCGGCGACGCTCACCCAGCCGCAAACTTGAGGCTGAGACTGCAATAACAAAGTCAAAAAAAGGAGAACATTCCCCTCCACCCCCGCCCTGTGAACAAAAAGAAGGTGAAATGTTTTTTTCATTTCTTTTTTTGGAGGTCTTTTTTGCTTATATTTTTGGGCGTTTTTTTGCGTTTTTTTTTCTTTCTTTTTCTTCTTTTTGAGTCCTTTTTTGTCTTTTTAATTCGACGTCTTTCTTGTTAATAACTTTTTACTTGTCTTAAGGGGCAATTTTGGGGGAGAGGGAGGAGGAGGAGGAGGAAGAGGAGTAGGAGATGGAGGAAGAGGAGATGGAGGAGGATGAAGGAGAGGGAGAGGAAGAAGAGGAGGTGGAGGAGGAAGAGGAAAAGGAAGAGGAAGAAAAAGAGAAAGAGGAAGAGGAAAAAAAAAGAAAAAGGAAAAGTAAGAAGAAGAAAGAATGAATGACAGGAGGAGGAGGAAGACGAAGAAGGAAAAGAATAGGAGGGAGAGAGAATGTCGTGTCAGCTCGAGGTGCAGACAGGAAAAGTACAGACCATCACCGCCATCGACAACAAATACAAACATGATAGAATGAAAGAACTGATGAGAAAACAAACGCCGCGCCGCCGCCGTCGCGTTCTGCTGTCACTCAAGATCTCTCCGTCCAAGATTCACTCGCGGGATCCCCTTCGAGTGAGAAGTGGTTTCACAGGTAAAACTTGGATAGTAACCTAATACGTGCTCTTTCTGTCAGCGAAATAATGTGTTCTTAAACCATCAGAAATAATCAATAAATAACAAAAGAAGTGGAACCCCAAGTCATTTGCAATATGATTAATCAAAGTGAATATATATATATATATATATATATATATATATATATATATATATATATATATATATACACATAAATATATATATATATATATATATATATATATATATATATATATATATATATTGTGTATAAAGAGTACGTTTGTGCGTGTGCGTGTGCACGCGTGTGTGCGTATATGCATATAAGGGCACGAGTACTCGATCTCCCCCTCCCCTCCCCTCCCCGGGGAGGCTGTTGCCATCCACCGGTCGTGATGATCCCCACAACACCGTGTCCGCGAGTCGCAACACTGCAACCTTGTTTCGTAAACGATTTTCATTGTTTGACCTGAGTCAGCAAGCTCATAATTTTGCAAATGCCACAACTTTTCGGTAAAACGAAACTATCTATTTCCATCAGCTCTGCATTCATAAACTTTATCAGGAATATCTGTCATGTCGCATGCGTCAATCATATGTCCAGTTATCGTTTTAACCAGCCTTAAACTTTCAATCACTGTCATTATCATTATTGTCATCATCAACACTATAAATCAGTGAGAGCTGACGAGATGGCTATAAATCAGAACGAAAAAAACAGATAACGAACACCAATCAAATGGCGCCAATAGACCAGCCCATCCCAACTAACATTCTTTTATTATCACTATCATAACAGATGAACGGCCCGAGACCATTTCAACCCTTCGACCCCAGTTCCTCCTCCGTCCACCTCGAAGAAGCCGCCGGCGGGAGAGTCAGCGCCATCTCTCGGCCGCGACGGAATATTTACACCCCATAAACAAAACAAGTTCTCCAAGCGCAACCGGTGCAGTTGTCACCCTGTTTGCTCATGCACTCAGCGCGCCGGCCTTGAGGGGCTTTGCGAATTGGGAAATTTGACTTTTATTAACAATGCCATTTAATGTCTGTGCAAGAACAATGCGCATTACTGGCATTACATACGTCGGGCGCCGGGGGTGCTTGCGCGCGCGTGTGAGTGTGTGTGTGTGTGTGTGTGTGTGTGTATGTGTATGTGTGTGTGTGTGTGTGTGTGTGTGTGTGTGTGTGTGTGTGTGTGTGTGTGTGTGTGTGTGTGTGTATGGGTGTGTGTGTGTGGGTGTGTGTGTGTGTGTGTGCGTGAGTGTGTGTGTGTGTGTGTGTGTGTGTGTGGTGTGTGTGTGTAGTGTGTGTGAGAGAGAGAGAGAGAGAGAGAGAGAGAGAGAGAGAGAGAGAGAGAGAGAGAGAGAGAGAGAGAGAGAGAGAGAGAGAGAGAGAGAAGAGAGAAAGAGAGAAAGAGAAGAAAGAGAGAGAGAGAGAGAAAGAGAGTGAAAAGAAGGAGAGAGAGAGAGAGAAAGAAAGAGAGCGAGAGCGAGAGAGAGAGAGAGAGAGAGAGAGAGAGAGAGAGAGAGAGAGAGAGAGAGAGAGAGAGAGAGAGAGAGAGAGAGAGAGAAAGAAAGAAAGAAAGAAAGAAAGAAAGAAAGAAAGAAAGAAAGAGAGAGAAAGAGAAAGAGAGAGAGATCAGAAAGGCCAATATAATGAGAGAGGAGCGAATCAACAAAGGGATTTCTCATCAGAACCGTCTCGAGGTTGGACCAGCAACTGGCCAACCGCTCGCCAAAACAACTCAGAGAAATTAAAACAATGCACACAAAAGAATGTAGGAAAAGAAAAAAAGAAAAACAAACGCAATTAAATAAATGTTAAATAACATAATCGTTCCGTACATTCGTAATTTTCGTTCTGAACAAACCAATTATCCGAAATCAGCATAAACACGCCGTTTCGACAGACTGTGGATAACGCCAATCAATATTGCGAAACGAGGTCACATAAAATAAACATCATGAAAGACCGGGATGGGATTATTCCAGGATATCAGACCGATCAAGGGCGCTGGGTGAGTGTGAGGCGAGTGTGAGGAGAGTGAGAGCGAGGCGAGTGGAAGAATGGGATTATAAATGAGTTATTGAGTGTGAGGTGAGTCTGTGAATATGATTGTAACAGAGTGAGTGAGCGTAAGTAGGAGTATTTGTACTTTAAGTGTGGAAGGGGCACGGATGTGTGTACTGGGGAGTTGTGATCGTGCGGAGGGAGAGGGAG
Organism: Penaeus vannamei; assembly: GCF_042767895.1. Classification (NCBI taxonomy): domain Eukaryota; kingdom Metazoa; phylum Arthropoda; class Malacostraca; order Decapoda; family Penaeidae; genus Penaeus; species Penaeus vannamei. The sequence continues at coordinate 37,469,972 of NC_091549.1, forward strand.
GTGGAAGCGGAGGTGGAGAAGGAGGGAGGAAAAGAGGGAGAGGGAGGGACAGGGACAGGGAGGGAGAGAGGGAGAGGGAGGGATAGAGCGAGAGAGGGAGGGAGAGGAAGAGGGAGAGGGAGAGGGAGAGGGAGATGGAGAGGGAGGGAGATGGAGAAGGAGGGAGATGGAGAGGGAGGGAGGGAGGGAGGGAGGGAGGGAGGGAGGAGAGGGAGAGGGAGAGGGAGAGAGAGGGAGAGGGAGAGGGAGAGGGAGAGGGAGAGGGAGAGGGAGAGGGAGAGAGAGAGGAGAGGAGAGAGGGAGAGGGAGAGGGAGAGAGAGAGAGAGAGAGAGAGAGAGAGAGAGAGAGAGAGAGAGAGAGAGAGAGAGAGAGAGAGAGAGAGAGAGAGAGAGAGAGAGAGAGAGAGCAAGCATCAGAAAAGGTGAACTTGAAAAAATCAATATATTTCGAGGCCGGCGCCATACGATTGTAAGAAGCCAGGTCATGTAACAACGACCGGAAAGCATTGTTATCCATATATATATATTTTTTTAATCCAAGTCATTTCGGTTAAAAGCAAGATCACAAATCACTCAGCAATATTTATCATTACCCTAACGTCATTTTTTTTCTAATATAAAAGGGGGGGGGCATTATTCTCGGCGCTGATCATATATATATCTGTAAACGATATCACTTTTACAAACTCACACTCAAAATAACCGACTGTATCACCCTCATTTCCATCATCCTTGGACATAACTTACATGACACCATCAATACGATCGCCACAAAATCACTATAACTACCACGTCCATCGGTCTTTACGATCCGATGGTGCACGGTTCCACTTACACCCGATGTTGGAGAAAAGTTTTGAGAGAAAAAAAGGTAAATTACTCGTCGCCACCATGTGACACACACTCGCCCACTGGTTAATATGTCATCCACGTAAAACACCACTAAACAGCCCATTAACAGATGTCTTGGGCCGTGGCAGGCAGGGAAACAGCGAGGGCTGAGTACCTTTTACGAGCCCTTGGGAGATAAACCCTGAGGAGCCCGTAAGGACAGAAAAAAATCATACACGTTCTGTAGAAGAGGCGTGGCGTTGGTGATGTCTGTCGACCTGTAACGTCGCAGAACTGTCAGTTTCTTACTCTGCTTTTTCTGTTGCAAGCAAAACCCAAGGCCGTTTGAATTTCGCAATATATGTTTACACTGTAACACATGAGCAATCACATTGGAAATAACACAATCGTTGCACAAATATATTTTTGAAATCACTTTGCACTGAACACTCTTGACCAACATTCAGCGGGGTCACTAAACTCCATTACAAGAAGAAAAAGCAATTAAAGATATAAACACGTGACACAGGTGTTCTGCAGGTGTTCAAGACTTGTACATGAAACATATTCAGTAACCCTGAAACACATATTCAACGTAATTCACATCCTTCTACGCTCTATCCAAATCTCCTCTCTAAGGATACCACATGCCACATATCCACAACACCACATGAAAGGTTTCATATTTCTCTGTATGGCCCACATGACACTCTGCCTGAGCGGTAGTGCCCGGACGAACTGGGACACACTCTCTCGCACGCAGCACCAGTGACAGACTGCGGCACCATGCCACTGGGACCCTGGCAGCTGCTGGCTGTGCACTTCCCTCCCTCCCTCCCCCTCCCCTCCGCTCTGTTCTTCTCGCGCTCCCTCTCCCTCTCTTTCGTATAACCTCCCTCCGGAAGTCACTGCGTTTTTATATTCGAATTATTAATTCGTTGGCGTGACAAACTATCACGACATGCATCGAAGAACGGAATAACGGCAGCTGCGGTGCGTCGAGTACGGCTTTTTTCTGGCACTTTTATCCTGTCATCAGTGCCATTTTACTGCTGCGAGTGCCAAAAAAGATACGTTTCATATCGATATCGTGTTTTTTCTTCTTTTTTTCTTTTTCTTGTGAAAGAGAGAAAGGAAGCTAACGAGAGCGGGATGGGAGGGAACCGCAGTGCCAATTGGTGCCATCATAACAGAGGCAAGCAACAATGCTGTCACTCAACTTGCCAACTGTGCCTCTGATCAAGCTGGTGAGAAGGACAACCAACCTGTTGCCTCGCGCCCACTGCCATCTCCTGCTGTCACCTCAACCTTCAACCAGAGAGATCTATTATGTCAACTTCTGACATTAAGATCATATCCTGAACTTTCCACGCCTCGCATGTGTCATTATCAGAGAACGGTGATGTCACTGCAAGATGCATCCTTGGAATTTGGGGATATTCATAATACATTCTGACATTTTTAACCGCTGCGACGTTTTATTTTCTATATTGTAATACGCAGCATAATTAATAAATGAAGACGCGGCGTTTTTGGTATTTTAAGAAAAGTAAATAACCAAAAATTGGGATGCAAAAAAAGCTTGGATAATTAAGTCAATTATCCTTACTGAGAAGCGTGTTAAAATGCAAATTTCATTGAATTCTTTTACGGCGACAATATCCATTTCAACCGGTGGTTTCCGTGCGCGCTCCCCATATTACCCGTCACTGTCCTCCAAGTAACACTATCGCGTTACATCTGCACTATCCTATAATTTTCACTGTCGCGGCTATTGTCGTTCTGAGGTAATGGCTGAGTCCCTTTATTTGCTTTCATTTCTCACAGCCTTTCTATAAGCATGTACATCACTGGATATCGGTTTCATTGCATTATCTAGCATTTATTTCTATACATACACGAATGCCTGTGTCAGTGCAACGTGTCGCGAAGTTCGAGTCACAGGTAACCAGGTGTCAGCGACTGGCACTTGTTGAACTTGTTCTGGGTACCCCGGCAGTGTAACCAGATCCCCCCAGTCTTACGTCACAGCACCGTAACGTCTGACACAGCACAGTGTAGACAGGTAGCTAATGGGTGGGCCGTAGGGGATGGCGAGGGGGCGGGAGCGAGGGCTGTTGCCTCCCCCACGCCCACACGCGCGGCCGCAGCCCTTCGTAAGTTTTCACACTATTCCACACGCCTTGCACACGATGACGATCACTTCCGGTACCCTGATCGCCCAACCGCCCAACGTGATACGCCAACCAGACCGAGACGCAAAAAAACGAAGGAACACGCGTCATCAAGGTCTCGCTGTGTATCTTCTTCACGTTTTTTTGTCTCTCTCTTCCCTTCTTCCTTCCATTCCCTCTCCGTGTGATATGGTAGGATGACAGAGCTCGAAGCCTCAAGCACATGTCACGTCAGTTGGAAGGAACGTCATGTCTTTCCCAGGGCTCACGCCTCGTCCTCCCTCCGAACGGGAGGTGATGAGGGTCCTTCGAGCATCCTGCGCGGCGCCACACGCCCCCAACCCGCTCACCAGCGACGTCGGACGGAGAGCCGCACGGGGAAGGAGGAGGCTGGAGAGAGGCGCTCGGGTGGTGGCCTGCACCGACCCTCACGCCAGCCGCGCGACCACTGACTGAGCCCTGCCGCTGCCTGCTGCTGGCCTGCCACCCAGACCTGCCTCCCTGCCTCCTCTCTCCCCGCCTTCCCTCCCTTCGCTGCCTCCTCTCCCTCCCTCTTCTCCCTCTCCCTGTCCCTCTCCCATCTTCCACCAACCGGCTGCCGGCATTATTACAACCAAAGTCTAAATGCCACAAACCGACCAGAATCTTGCCACCAACACAGCTTATACCCAGGTGAAGGGGGCACCCCCGCGCCCACCCTCTCCCTCCCCCCGCACGGCGCCTCACTACACATTACTGAAGGTATAATCACATGGCCTCGTGAGAGTCTTTTCATTGTGCGGTTTCTTATTTCATGGAACTTTTTTCATTCCTTATGAGCTTGCATAATTTATTTTTATTTCATGGCTGTTATTTGGCGCATCTTATCTGGCTTGGATACCCCTTGCTCTTTGCTATAAATTCCTACGTTGGACCTCAATATTTTGGACTTGCTTTGGAGAACTTTACGAAAACCGGGGTCAATATTATTTTTCCTTTCGGCCAGTGATCATTAACATTTATTTTTTTATTTCTGTGCGTGTGCATTTATGAATAACTAGGCATAAGATAATCGATGTACTAAAATTCCATGCTTCCCACACAATAAAAAAATCTAATGCTTAACACAGGCTCTATTTATCAAAAGCAGCTATAATTAATATCAATCCGTGGTGCATGATACTGCACACTCTGGCAGGCAGGCGAGAGCAATACCCGCCCTTGTTGACAAATTGCAGCTAGCATTGCAGGGCACGATCCCTACGCCCCTCTATCCGTGTCCCATAATTAATTACCTGTTCGTAGGTATATCATTTGTCACCTTGACCTTGAGTTTGTGTTCTATGCTCATTCACGGGCCCTTCGCTGTTCATGAGGGCTTTAGTTTTACTTTTAGCTGTGAACAAAGAAGATATCCAAAATCTGCTTTTCTCATGCATCAACCTCCCAGAAGATTCAGTAATGGGTGGGCCGTTGGGGGTGGAGAGGAGGGGGGTGGTCCAGTCTCAATCCAAAAAGAATCTGAGCTGAAGTCCCTCACGAACCGCAAAAAAGTCGCGTTGTTTTCTGCGTCTGTTTTCTTGTCCATTGTTTCTGTCCCTGCTGGTGCCGCCGCTTTCAGTTGTCCAAAGGCCTAACAAGCCTAATGGCCGTCCCCAGAGGGCAGTCTGGCGGAGCCTCCTCTCGCCACACGAAGCTCGCAGTCATTTATCGATCGCATT
>NC_091549.1:37482176-37484676 GCF_042767895.1 Penaeus vannamei
GTCTTGGCCGCTCTAACCGCCAAACGCTATTCAAGACCCAAATCAGAGAGAGAGAGAAAAATCACGCGTTCGTATTTTGATCTTGTTTAATACTGCGAATTGAACACTAAACGTGATTTGTGTTTACGTTTCCATTTCCCCCCCGGGCGTAAATGGCTCACGCGGATTAAGCCAACCCGCAGCAGACCAAATATGCTACACTCGCGTCTGGCTGACCCGGAAGGCGGCGCGGCGGGGAGAGGGGAGTTTCGCTCGACTATTTCTGTTTTGGAATCATTCCTGCCATCAAAATATGGGAGCGCCTGTCAAAGCCTTCGAATCAGCATAAGGTTTTCATTCATTTCGGTGCGTTGCCATAGCCTGCGCTTTCGAAAGTTTCCCTGCTTTAATTTATGCAATGGGGAAAGTTTGACGGGAAGTTAAGTATGGAGACGTACTTTTTATATATGTTTATATTTAAACTGATCATGCTCATGTTAGCTGTTTTCGAAAACTATAATGATTATGAGTTCTTATTTATTTCATGATTATTTTTGTTTATGAAAATGCTAGGTTTCATCTACTTATGGCGACTGATATATACATATATATATATATATATATATATATATATATATATATATATATATATATATATATATATATATTTATATATATATATATCTATATGTATATATACATATATATGTGTGTATATATACACATATATGTGTGTGTGTGTGTGTGTGTGTGTGTGTGTGTGTGTGTGTGTGTGTGTGTGTGTGTGTGTGTGTGTGTGTGTGTGTGTGTGTGTGTGTGTGTGTGTGTGTGAATAAATATGTTCATGCATGATAGTCGTATATTTAAACACCATCCCGGAGTGCACGCACCGACACACATTAATAATAACAAACCAGACCATCTCTCATGCGGGACAAACTCCCTTATCGACAATTATGCAAATAAAAACATAAATCTTATCAGCCGCGATATGATTTACATATAGACTTTGAAGCGAGAGAGAGAGAGAAAAAAAAAACGTTTTTATCACACGAAACCTTGAGGAATGTTTATCCTCAAAGGCCATACGTTTCAGCATCTGGATTGTGTTTGTGCAAGTTCTAACCTCATTATCCCGCGCCGACGACGGTTAGATTACCACGCCTGCTTGCACGAGGGAAGGGAGGGGGAGGGGTGTCATGCAGTTCATCTTCATAGCAGTGATTTCCAAGGAAGAGATAAGAGCGACCGGAAGATATGCAGGATATGTTGAACAGAAACGGTGTTTTTCTCTATCTCTCTCTTTTCTTTGCCTCTATGATAATTTTTGTTCTTTTATTCATCTCCCATTCTTTTTTATTTATTTTTTTTTTGAATTATGATGATGATCCCACGTCTACTTCCTTTTTTTATCATAATCATGGTCCTCCTTCTTCATTATTATGATTCCGACATTTTTTCCCTTATTTTTCTCTCTTCATAATTACTATATTCCTCCTTTTTTCTTGTCATCTGTTACACCTTTTCCCCCTTTTTTTATCTACAAAGTGTTTCCTCCGGGCAGGAAACTTCAGCTGATTTATTGCACTCCTTCTGTAGCCCTCTTCATTATCTGATTATTTCCCGTCTTCTCTTCTTGAGGTATTAGCGTTCTCATTATCTTCGCTTCACATTAACCACCGCCTTCCATTTTTTTACTTTAAATAAACCAAAAAGTATTAAAATAGAGATTCCCGCAAACAAAGCTAATGTTTATGCAAAACCGAATTGTAATACCAACTACAGAACTTGCGTTTAAATGCCATAAAACGTTCATTATCCTATTCCGGTTAAATACAAAATCCGACATTGCTATTCAACCTCGTTTTATCTCTTCGCCATGTCTCCGTCTCCCCCATCATCCTCGCGCCTCTAATCGTTCTGTCTCTGTCTCCTCCCTCTCTCTCATTCTTCTTCCCTCTCTTTTTCCCTTTGTTTCAGTTTCTCCATCTCCATGTCCCTTTAACTTCTTCTTTCCCTCTTCTTCTCCAATATCCTTCCCTTATCTCTTCCCTGCCTCTCTCCTTTTCCCTCTCCTTCTCCATCATCCTTTCCTTATCTCTTCCCTACCTCTCTCCCTCTCCCTCTCCTTCCCTCCATCTATCTCCATCCATCTCCGACACTACCTGAAGACTGACCTTGCCGCCAGATGGCTCCGACTGAACATCTCTTTTAAAAACTTCATAAGACTCCCCACTTAATTATCTTGAATTATCTGGCAGTTAAGGAGATACCGAAACATGCCGGATATGTGCCCTGAGGCGACATTCTTTCTTATAAGCGAACGGCGGTTTACTCGTTTTGTAAGTGAATATTAATAGCATTGATATAATTAACAGCGCAATGGGTGTTGTGACTTAAATATAACATTTGTGATCACTATATTGATAACCATCGTCGTAATAACACTGATGGTGATTGATGGTGGTGGTGTTGGTGTTGGTGTTGGTGTTGGTGTTGGTGGTGTTGGTGGTGGTGTTGT
>NC_091549.1:37487176-37489676 GCF_042767895.1 Penaeus vannamei
TGGGGGGGAAGATTCAAGCGGTACAGACTTAAGTCATAAATTCATACTTTCGAACATCTGCAACGGGTCCCTTACCACCTCGCCAGTGCACTATGACATCAGCCTTCAATACACATTTACTTCGGAATAAACCAAGAAAAAAATATAAGCCCATAAATACATTCAGCTAAATCATAAACACGTCTGCAAACGAGTAACAATCCTTAATTTCTCGGCGGGTTTCGCACGCGGGTCAGACTGCAGGCGCTGAACATGATCAACTGGTCGTGTTCGCGTCGGTGTCACGTGACCACGAAGTTGCAGAGGGGGACTGTCATTTCTCATTCGCGCTGAGTTTCGCCTCGTGCAGCCACTGATTGGCTCTGATGTGTCCGTCTCTTGCAACCGCCTCACGTCAACAGCAAAGGAAGCATCTGGATTCATAACAGGTTTTATGGTTGTGATCGGATCGATAACTGATAAGATAATCAATATAACGGTTATTAGGCCTATTTCAGCGAGCGCCTACAAACAAACATAATAACAAGCAAACAACAAGAAATATAACTCCCTTCAAACAGCGCATTTAAAAAATCAACATCACAGAACTCCCAACGCTGCAACTAACGAAGACTGAGTTTGCACGTCCCGCCAACAGAGGGCATGGGTACGGATTTCGGGCATCCTACTCCCACGGACATTAAGGCTCTATTGTGATCACTTGGCCACCGCCACCAGCGAGGAACCTGGGATCTGTGGGAAATTGTGTGTGTGTGTGTGTGTGTGTGTGTGTGTGTGTGTGTGTGTGTGTGTGTGTGTGTGTGTGTGTGTGTGTGTGTGTGTGTGTGTGTGTGTGTGTGTGTGTGTCTATGAGAGAGAGAGAGAGAGAGAGAGAGAGAGAGAGAGAGAGAGAGAGAGAGAGAGAGAGAGAGAGAGAGAGAGAGAGAGAGAGAGAGAGAGAGAGAGAGAGAGAGAGAGAGAGAGAGAGAGAGAGAGTCCACTCCCTTATTTGCTCTTTTAGATCCTTCATAAATCACCGGTGACCGAAACATCAGTCCTCCTCAAGGCACCAAGGAATCCCGAGGCAGAATGGCACACACTCAACAGGTCCCGAAGGAACCTGGATCTTCAGGCAATAGAATCCTTAGACAGCCATTCGGACAGAAGTCAGACACCAACTACACTCCTTTCTGTCTATATCTACTCTCTCTCTCTTACTCATTCATTCATTCATTCATTCATTCTCTCATTCTCAGTCTCTTCCTCTCCCCCCTCTCTCTCTTTCACTTTCTCTCTCTCCTTCACTTCCTATCGCTCTCTCTTTCACTTTCTCTCTCTCTCTCTCTCACTTTCTCTCCATCCCTTTCTTTCTCTCTCGCTCCCCTTCCATCTCCCTCGGCCGAGCGTGTTTGTGCGGTCGTATGTGTGTGCACCTATTCCCTCTTTCTACACACACTTCCTGTCTCGGCGCCCTTTCCTTAAGTTCCCTTTCATCCCGCTCGTCCCCCCCCTCCCCCCCCCTCTCCGCCTCTCCCTCGCCGAGCGTTACCCCGTAAGGCCCGCCACATGTCCCCGGAGCCGAGCCATCAGAAGCGCCATATTTACATTCATTCCCCGCAATGCACGCACGCCCCATGTAAATCAGGCGAATGTAAGCATTAATTTGGTCGTCGGCTCGGAGCATGCGCGTGTCCCGCCCGCCTCGCCGGTCGTCCACCAAGCCATTGTCCAGCCATATACAGCGAGAGGTGGAGAGGGAGGAGGGGGAGAGGGGAGAGGGAGGAAGGGGAGACGGGAGAGGGGGTATGTGGAAGGGAGGGGTGAGGGGCATGTAGATGGGAAGGGGGGGAGGAGCATGTGGAAGCGAGAGAGGGGGTGGGGTATGTTGACGGGAGGGGGGAGGGTTATGTGGAAGGGAGGGGGAAGGGCACGTGGAGGGGTAACGGAGGTGTAGGAGAAGGGGGTGGGGGTCCTGTTCCCTTCGTACCCGCCCCCCCTTCGCTGAACTTCACCCGCGTCTGACCTCTCCATACCTGGCGAGGCCCCCAGGTGCTCATGCTTCATGGAAATGTGTACTTTAGTATGGGTAACTTGTCCTGGGGGCGCGCGAGTTCATTTTAACGCCGGTTTATTGGGCGTCAGATGTTGAAAATGTATCTTTTAAAAAAATAAACGTATTTACGTTGGTCTAACTGAAATAACCGTTAAATTGCAGTTATAAAAATATATTTGATGTCACTTGGAATCAACCGGCAGTGGGATTCTTTCACTGTAAACATGCACTGTCTGCATGTGTGTGGGCAGGGAGGAGCGTTTCGTCCGTGTACATTTAGTTTACTCTGTGTGTGTGTGTGTGTGTGTGTGTGTGTGTGTGTGTGTGTGTGTGTGTGTGTGTGTGTGTGTGTGTGTGTGTGTGTGTGTGTGTGTGTGTGTGTGTGTGCACGTGGCTACGTGCACATGCCAGTGTCACAGACAGGCATACAGGCATCCTTGTAACCACGGGCAAAACCTACATTATGTA